>NC_053432.1:76853450-77153450 GCF_007990345.1 Gossypium hirsutum
TTGAAAAGTAAAATAAAAATAACAATTAATGTAGACGTTATTCAAATTCATAAATATTATGATAAATGAAACTAGTTATCTTCGCTTGTGATGAACAAAGTCGATTGTATGTGCCAATTAAAATATATCCAAATTATTTTATATAAATTTAATTTTATGACTGATAATAAATATATTTTAAATATAATTATAAAAGAAATTAAGTAAAATATATACTAAAAGAAAATTAACAAATATCAACTGTATTGTTAAGAGAAATATAGGTACTTTGGAATATGGATAGTAAAATAAATATAAAAATATTATTTTTAAAAAAACAGCAGCTTATGAGGGGAAGGAGCATTTGAATAGGTTCAGAATAGAACGCATGGCCTAATATGATGTGAAATGTTATTGACATGAGCCTTAGAACACCAATTGGTTTGAGAATAGAAGCTCCCTCTCTGCCAAGATGTTGAGGGTAGATTGTCGTGTGATGTTGATATGATATTTGATTTTTTTCTGAGTGCGTCCAGGCTATCGGCTGTTTTATTTTGACAATTTTATCATGCAACATGTGCATGAGATCAAATTCCAGCTGCCGAGTCCAATCATGCTGATTCTTTCTTTCAACACAATTAGGCAGCGTTCCTGAAAGCAAGTCCTAAATTGATTTTGGTTGGGAGCACTAATTACCACGTTTCACCAATATTGAACCATGAAAGTCAAATTGAGAGGCTTCTTTTTCTCTGTATAATTGACTCGAAAGGAAAAAAAAGGAAAAAGAAAATGTTAAATCTTCCCATTAGCTCTCTTAAATTTGGTTTTAAAATCAGTCATCCAATTTTAATTCGGTTCACAACGGTATTGATGTAAGTTTTTAAAACTTATTTATCATCTTAATCTCTGAAAATGATAGTTTCGTGTTTATCAATTTAATCCCATCGTAAAATTTTGGAGATGAAAGCTGATGTGGTGTTTGTTGATCTTTATTGTCAGAGCTAGCCGCATTGGTCCCCAAACTTTGACAAATCGATTTTTCTTTGTCATCCATTGATTAGTTTAACCATCATCGATCATACGAAAGATGGAGCGGTCCAGGAGGATGGTTAGCAACCCAATCAATGAGGCAGCATCCTGTCCCAGTACTCCAAGATATAAGATTTAAAGGTTGACAAATACATATGGATTGAATTCAAGTCTCTACCTTTTACAAATTAACAGTTAAAAAATGAAAAAAGAACAGGTTTGATTGTTGTATATCTATCTGCCGCTGCTCATGGAACTGGAAGAGAAACCAGCGATGGAAGACAAGCGATAAGATTTTGTGATACTATCAGAAGAAACTGTTTCCAAGAACTTCAAGTAAGTTTCATCGCTAGAATCAAACGCCTCCCAGTTATCAATGGAAGGAATACGTTCATCCCCGTTGAGATAGCGCACGATTTTGCTCATGCTAGGCCTAACTTCAGGCTTTGGATGAGAACAAAGAAGACCCAACAGCAGGACCAGCTTCACCTCTTCCGTTACATAACTGGAATTTAACTTAGGGTCCATTGCATCAAGAATATGACCCATTTGGTGGCACTCTATCACCCAATCTACCAAGAAGAAGTTCCTCGAATCAACTGGCTTTCTTCCGCAAACAATTTCAAGGAGCAAAACCCCATATGCAAAAACGTCTGAGCTGGTAGAAGCCTTGCCATTGCGAGCCAGTTCTGGTGCAATATACCCAACAGTGCCCACAATGTTAGTGGTGTGCGAATCTGTACCATGATCGTACAACCTTGCAAGGCCAAAGTCCCCCAGCCGCGCATTCATGTCAGCATCTATGAGAACATTGCTAGACTTCACGTCTCTGTGGATTACCACCAACTCCCATTCTTCATGCAGATACAGTAGTCCCGCAGCAATGCCTTTAATGATATTGAATCTTTTTTCCCAGCTTAACACAAAGCCTTGTTCTTGATTGAAAAGGAGGGAATAAAGGCTTCCGTTGGGAATGTAATCATAGACCAGAAGAAGATCATTCTTTCGCTTGCACCATCCTTGGAGATAAACCAAATTCTTGTGCCTTAATCTTCCTAAGCTTTCGATCTCCGCTACGAATTCTCTCAGACCTTGGATTGAACTTTGAGTTATCTTTTTAACAGCAACTTCAGTTCCAGTTGTAGGCAACACACCTTTGTACACTGCAGCAAATCCTCCAACTCCTATTATCTCGCTCAGCTGGAAACCCCTTGTTGCTGCATAAAGATCCTTGCATCGGAACCGGTGAGGACAATCTAATTCCCAATCTTCAAGATCCTCGTACTTGGCATTCCTTTTGTACAACGTAAAATAGATCAATATTCCCAACAATAAAACAGTCACGGTGGATAAAGCAACAATAAGACCAATGACTCGAGTATCAAAAGAAGATCCATCGTTTTGTTTTGACGGTGCCATAGGTATTCGGGAAGTATTGAGTTGGGCCGCTGTTCCATTCGTGGAGAAGCTCCATCCTAAGATGTAATGAGAGCTCGACTTTTGTCCCGTAGATGCAGAAAAGCCAACGTACATGGTTTCCTGAACAAAAGGTGTTAAGTCAATGGGATGGGAAATGAGAGGCTTAGAGGGTTTGTTTAGGTGAAAGGGACAGATTGTAACATTCACAAAGTTGCCATCATATTCTATCCAGGCCTGGATGGCATCACCGCTCTCCAATATCATATCCTCCTTTAGCTCTGTGTTATTGACATAATAAGCAGCCGGTTCCGTCGCGTTCGAATACATGGTATTTATGTTAATCCCAACATGATTTCCTTTGCTGTCTAAACGATCGTTGTATCCATTGACAGTATCGAATTCCACTGCAACAATATGGTTGGAGGATGACCCATCCGTCTCCGAGTTGAATATTCCCATGTAGTGCTCTGGTAGAGCTCCGGGGAACTGCTTGGAAGGGGATAACGTGAAAGCAAGTCCATGGCCTCCTCTCCCTGAGCTTGGAGTAACGATAGCTAACACGAAAGTTGTGCTAAAAGAAGAAGATTTGGGAGAAGGTGAAGACTTGTCGTCCAACATTTGTATTGGTTCTGAATAGAATGCATGGCCAATAGCGTCACGTGAATCGTTTGTCAGCTCTAGGGCGCCACTGGGACTCCTAATAGAAGCTCCGTCAAGGGTAAGCTTGGGTTCACTTCGATTGAAACCATGGAAGATGAAATTTGTGGGCCGAGGTTGAGCAATAACTGGGAAGAAGATAAACCAGAAGAGAAGGAAAGCCATGTGATTTTTTGAGCTAAAAAAGTTCTCTTTCTAAAAAATAATATAGCATAAGAAATATGTGAATAGAAACAATTAGTCCCCAATGGATGACTTGAACATTTCAAAGTCATGCACTGATCAAATGGCATTGGCTCAAAACATATGATCTGGGCAGTTGCCGTGGGGAAGTGGGGTTTGAATTTTAGGTACTAACTTGAAATATTGACCCATTAGTAATTTATCACGGAATGTCCTTTTTTTTATTTAATCACCCTAATAAATATTTTGGGTTGAAAATAGAGCATAATAATATCATGTAAAGAGGGATTAGAATGTTGCGACAAATTTCAAAATTTCTTTAAAAATGCAATTGTTACGTAATTGTGCAGTCATGCAAGGCAAAAAAGCACGACCGTGAAATCAAGTAAAATAACGGAATGTTTTTTGACTTTACCTCAGAGCTTAGACCTATAAAGGTAAACCCAATGAAAATAAATAAATAATACTTAAAACCAACGCTTGATCATTTTTAATAAATATACTTTTTACTAAATTTTTTTAACTTTAAATAATATATTTTTATTTAATTTTTAAAAAAAATTGCCATTAATGCATCTTTACAATCATACTAAATACAGAAGCATTTCATTATTTTCTTAATAACCCAAAAAAGCCTAATGCTAGATTGAAAGTTAAATAATAATAATAATAATAATAATAATAATAGGAATTACATCTCAAACTTTCCCAAATTATATCCACTAAAGGCATATTTTGACTTGTAACTTCAAATATAATATAAATACAAATAATACATTTAAATAATTATAGTTAATATTAATATTATAAATAGATTAAATAAATAATTAGAAAAAATTGAGTCCAAAATAAATTTAAATAAAACTCAAAGTAAATCAAAATTAATTTAAATTGAAAATCCATATATATTTTAAGTATTATTTTATTAAATTCATTGAGATGAGCTTTTAAAATTAAAAAATAATTGCTTGGTAATCACGTGACACAAAAATAACATTACAATGGACTTGAATTTAACAAATAATATTAATGTGGTTAACAATTTTGAAAATTCACGTAAACACTTCAATTAGAATAAAGTATTTAGACTAATATTGAGGTACCAAATAATGTTAAAAATTAAAATATAAAGATTAAATCTTAAATTTAAGCGTTGTATAGAAATCAAAAATGAAACTTAACCAATTTTTATATAATCTAAAAAAATAGATAAATCGGAACTGAAATTTAACCATTATGTTATTATTATCAAAAAAAAAATAGCCATCGAGGAGTGCGATAAAAGAAGGCCTGGTATAAAAATTAAATCTCACAAATTTGAGTGTAGTAGTGAAATTGAAATTGAACTATTTTATATAATTTGAAAAAGTAGAGGGATGAGAATTGTTACATGTCATAAAATGAGTGGGGCACTCAATGTACTAAGCCCATCTCTTGACAAAGCAAGCCCTCTCTAGGCCCACATACAGTAGCAGAAGAAGTGAGACTTTAAAAATCTAAAATTTGACAATAAATTATTCCCAATAATAATAAGTATATTTGCTTAAAGAAAATGAAAAAAGGAATAAAAATCATAAAAAGTAAGGAAGTGGTTGAAAGCTTTTTCATAGTTAATTCCTGGAAATAAGATTAATTAATTACTTATGCTGCTTGCATTATAAGATAATTAATGAGACACAGAAAGAACAAAAGTAAGGTAACCTTCATTAAGTAATGAAGTGAAAGAGACATGGTGTGGAATTTTTCAACTTTTTCATGCAGCCTGCTAATTTTATTACTTCTTTTTTCTTAAACTCAAATAAAATATGTTGACAACAACGAGGAATTGGTTTCTCCAGCCACAAACCATTGGCATTACTTCCTTTGGAAAGGACTAATATCACCTCACAAGCTCTTCTTCATATATTTTTTTAATGAAGGTTACTTTCCTATTCAAGTTCTCTTCATGAAATTAAAAAAAAATTTATAAATTATGGATTAAATTATTATTATTTTTTTAAAAAAAATAATGCAATGAGACCTCTGAGAAGCTGCCAGGCAAGGAAGACGACCCAACAGGGAACTTTGATGGGATAAAACTCTTTAAGAAATCGGGTGAAAGTGATTGGAAGTTGTTTTCTTTAATCATCTTATTCATGTCACTTTATATATATACTCGAAAATTAAAGAGGCAGTCAACTCAAAACTCAACCTGAAATAGCATCTTTCCAAGTTCTAAACCTGTAAAAGATAATCAAAAAGATGATGCAATCAGATAATTTTCCACCTTCTTCATGGCCATTCGAAAGCTTCTTGAATTCAAGCATTGATCAGTTCGAAGTGCAACCATATGGGCTCAATATGGGTAAAAATTTTGATGGTTGTGAATTCTCTTCTTCATTCAATACCAGGGAGGATTCCCCTGAAATTTCCCATTTCTCTACAATGTTCTCTGGTGAGATTTTCCCATGTAATGATCATCTTCAGGAATTTTTAGTTCCCTTGGAAGGGCTTGAGTCTATGTTGACTGATGGGATTGAGGATCTATATGATTGTTTGGATGAGGGTGAAGACAGCTTTGGTTCAATGATGCCATTGTCCTCTCAAAGTCAAGACGTATGTAGCCCTAGTGCATCCGCAAGATCTAGTGAGGCATCCACTGATATGACATCAACCCAATCATCACTTACCCTGCCTGGAGATTCCATGGAAATCGATAATCAATTGAGCTTATTTCATCTTCTCAAGGCTTATGGAGAGGCCACTGAAAAGAACCAGTCAGAGCTTGCGGAGGTGATCCTAAGGTGCGTGGGTGAAAAAGCTAGTCCAGTAGGTGAAACTTGGGAAAGGATTGCATTCAATTTGTCTCAAGATATTCAACATCAAAGTGACTATCTAATGCAGGAGTCTAGCAAGAACTTTGAGGCAGCCTTCAGGGTATTCTATCAGGTGTTTCCATATTGGAGGTTTGCTCATTTTGCTGCTAATTCGGCAATCCTTGAAGCGATGCCGGATGATGCAGACACGCTACATATAGTGGATTTCAACATCAATGAGGGACTTCAGTGGCCTCCGGTGATTGAGGCGATGGCATGGAAACACAAGTCGATGAGACTGACATCGATAAGATGGGAAGAGGAAGACTCTGCTCACTCTCCTTGGAGATTTAAGGGCACAATGAGGCAACTTTGCAACCATGCCAAGTCTTTTGGTCTAAAGTTGAAAGTGGAAGAAATGGGAATCCATGATTTGGTGAATGAGCTAAAGATGAACAAACGAGGTGGCGCTGGAGAATGGTTGGCCTTCAATTGCATGGTAGGGATGGGAAAAGGCAAGAGAAGGGAGATTGTAAATGAGTTTCTAAACGTAGCGAAAGAAGTATTGGCAAGTTCAGGCAACTACGTTGCAAGAGACAGGGGGGTCATAACATTTGGTGATGGAGATGCTTGCGAAAAACTGAAAGACTGCTCAGGATTTGGCACATTCTTTAATGGCCAATTGATGCACTATCAAGCTGTTTTAGAATCGATGGAATTCAACTTCGCAAAGCACCTGGTGCAAGCAAGAATGGCAATGGAGTGTCTGTTTGTAGGACCTAATATATGTGGTCAAGCATGGTTACAAAAATGGAAGGAGATAAATGAAATTTGCGATTTTGATGCAGGCACCGCATTGGAGGGTTTGAGGGTGAGCTCAGAGAGATTAATGGAAGCTAAAGAAATAGTGAGAGAAAGGGATACTTTATTTGAGGTGAGCATTGGAGGGGTTTCTGGGAACGAGTTAGCCTTGGAGTGGAGAGGCAATACACTAGTCAGAGTCTCCTCTTGGAGAAACACACAACTGTAGGAATTATTTATGTTCAAATTGTATAAAACAGGTGAATACAGGATTTCTACATTGTTATCAACATTATGTCTGTATATTTTTATCAAATATCAATTAGGATGCATATTTTCTAGTTAACAAAAAATCCTCTCAACATGTAAATTTAAAGCAGAACTTGATGAAAAAGGCTAGTTTGGATTAGATGTTGTGTTTATGTGCAATTAAGAACCATCATCATCTAGTCAAATAGCACTCAAAGAGATATGGTTATTCTTCAATTAAAGCAGGGAGAAGGAGAAGCTAAAGTGAATCCCATAAATCAGTAACCATGTGATAGAGTATGGTGTATCAGCACTCAGCAACGACGCCTACATACGAGGGAATCGACAAAAACGTTATATATTCTCAGATTTTCTTATAGTTTTTCACTAAGTAGCATAGCAAACCGGATAACTGGGAGTTGCCTTTTTCAATGAATTGTTCATTAGTGGAAGTGGGTGGCAAGCCTCGGGCACTTGTTCTCCCTTGTATGCATTGCAGACGTAGGTAACGAAATTCTTGAAGTCCTGGTATTCACAAAAAGAATAAGAGTCAAGACATGATAGGACCATAAAAGTGACATTATAAGATAGAAAACGTAGTGACTAGTGACCTCTTGTAGAGGTTGACCGTCAACAAGCACCCATGGCACAAACTTATGTGGTGGATCAAGCTGAGCAGTTTCAGCAGCATACTGGTTCTCAAGCTGTAAACAGAATCACACAATGGATAGTAGAAGAACAAAGTAACATGAAGAAAGATCATAAATAGAGATTATAAGCTCATGAAACTAAACTAACCACATTTCCATAGCCACTTTTATAGCAATCAATGGGAACTGTGGCCAATCCAGTCGTATTAAAACAATTAATCCACTCATTCAGCTTGTTGGCTGAGGCCAGACGCTCAAGGCAGAGAATGAAAGTCAAATGCTGCTCCTGCATTAAGAAATCACAAGAAAAGAAACCAAGTGCCTCCATCTTCAATTATGTTTGCAGTGTAACGCAAAAAGAAATGTATTTCTCCTTTTAACATGGTTGGTATGGAAATGAAGGCTGAATTGAAGAAGAAAGTGGATATTCTTAGGCCTAGAGGAATAGAGGGTTTACCTCGTTAGGATATACTGAGATGGTGCATGCTTCAATAGTATTTAAGAGGCATTCATCTGGGCCATGCTGCAAGGTAATACGGATTAAAAACATTGGCTGCAAATCTGAAACTTGTTCTAAGTGGAAAAACAGAACTCTAAAAAGGATTGAAAACCCTGCTTTTTGCTAGAGGATATATGCTTGAAATGAATTGAAGGAAGCCAATCGTGGTCCCCTGTTGAAGATGATAGAGTAGGAAAGTGAATTGAAAAGAACCTGGCAAAGGAAGGAGCCGTCACTTTGCAAAACAGCGTTGCCCCATGGAACCAGCCTGAGGTTGACGATGGAAAAGAGTCGGCTGTGAAAGAGCTTGACCAGATGGTTGACTATGAAGTCAGAGCAATAAGGGCAGAGAGTTTCGTAGTAAACTGAAAGAGTGACGTTTTGAGCATGACATGGCCATATCCCAATAAACAACGCCAACAGCATACAGGTGAAGAAACCAGGAGACGCCATTTGCAAAGACGCATAGGTAATGTTGACAAGTTTTGGTTTGAGTTCAATTTGTGGAGAATCGCCTCATAACATACGCACTTTGAAAAGCTTACAAAAGTGTCACTTTTTATGGCGCTTTGGTATTACTATTAACCCTTTTTTTCTTTCAGCTTCTTTTCTCTCTAATCCTTTTGCAGATTTCTTTCTTTCCTTTATATTCTTCTGCTTTGGGTATAAAAAAGAAATGGGAAATATCAGTCGCATTGCAGTTTTTCTTTTTAATAAGGAGTAATTCTCTAATCGGAATATTTGGTTGCTGCAATGCAAAGTAGTGAAGGTCATCGCCTTCATAATGAATAATATTCTTATTCATCACTCACAATCAAGTTTTCAAAATATAAAGTGAAAATATTACTACTTTATGTGTATATATCCAAAATGAGAGTAGCTTTTTCTCCATTTAAGAAAGGAATAAAGTCTATTAGATACTGGAACGTAAAATATTCATTTTCAATAATTAATCTCACATCAGTAATTTCATCTTCTTAATTCGGTTTTTTCCCTCTTTGTTTCAAGTAAAACCAGTAGCTTTTTAATGAACCACACATTTTGGGCGGTGTAAGAATTCAGTACAACACATTTGGGCCCATAAAGGCTTATTTATAAAGCACCCAATGTGGAAAAGTTTATTCGAAATAGGCCCAATTACAAAAACTGCTCTACATTATAAAAAAAGTGAAGCATTGGGTAGTTAGGGTTTTTTGTTAGCCCCTCGCGTCATCGTCTTCAAAGAACGCTTTACCATCAAAACCAGCTAGCTAAATCAACCGCATTTCACCAGGATGGTTAGTTTTTCTTTTTGATAATTTATTATGTGTTTGCGCTCTCTTATTGTTTGGTTTTGCTAAAAGAAATTTGCTTATTACAGATAATTTTCTTTACTCACTGTTATTTAATGCCTTTGGCCTTGTTTTTGAATGAATGAAGTAGGCTTGATTTGTTTGTAAAAACCTTCTTCATTGCTTTTTTGTGATTTACTTTATGCATATTCGGATCTGGTAACTACGCCTTTCTGTTACCTGCTTTTTGGAGGCTACCAATCTAATTCCTCTTTTAAGTGATAATTGATATAACTGACGATATAATGTTTGGAACGGAATCTCAGATCAAAATTCTCTCCTGTATTTCTGTTTTCCTATTTTTAAATTGCTACTGTTAAAATCTGCTTATGTTAAGTTTAACTATGTAATTTGTGAATGTGCAGTCTTACTGTTGTTGATTTTTTAAGTGCATTACTTATAAATCTTCTCCATGAAAGAGTAGATTATTTCTGCTACATTTACACATTTTATTTTCCTTGGTGGTGCAGGCTAGAGGGTTGAAGAAACACTTGAAGAGGCTCAATGCCCCTAGGCATTGGATGCTTGACAAGCTTGGTGGTGCTTTTGTATGTTTTAGTCTTGATCATTTTACTTTCATGCTAGTTTACTGCAATTTTTTATTCCTTCAATTTTCATTTTTTACCGCCGGCGCCTGCTCAATTCATCTATTCAATTCTAGTTTTGTTTTATTATCTTCTTGTTATGCAGGCACCCAAGCCATCATCTGGACCCCACAAATCCAGGGAATGCTTGCCATTAATTCTCATTCTGCGAAACAGATTGAAGTATGCTCTCACGTACAGAGAAGTTATTGCTATTCTCATGCAGAGGCATGTCATGGTTGATGGGAAGGTTCGGACCGACAAGACTTATCCTGCTGGTTTCATGGGTATGTGGACTTTCTCTTTATTCCTAGATTGAGTTGTTCTGTTTATACTAGGTATTCAATTGAGTGAAATGTATTTGGTCTGATTATTCTGTTGTGTATACAGCTTCAGGATCCTAACATCCATCCTTTGTGTTCATTGTTCATTAGTCTGCTTGACTGACACTTCTATACTAAATTATGAAATACATGCTGCGTTAGCCAATGTTCATTGGCATGTGACCTTGAGCTCTTGGCTCGTTGCTAGAATAGCTTTAAGTGCTCTGCATTTTAGGAGTTGACTCCTTTCTCTCTACCTTCCGGAGATTATTGTATCCAAATCTTATGTAATATACTTGTTCACCTACTTGTAGATGTTGTGTCAATTCCTAAAACCAATGAGGACTTCCGTCTCCTTTATGACACCAAAGGGCGTTTCCGTCTCCATGCCATCACGGGTGATGAAACCAAGGTTTGAATTGTAGTAGTCAAGTATTTGAAATGTAGGAACCAAGTGTTTCTATTTTCTTCACCCTGTAGGTATAACAATATTGTTCTTTTTTTCTTTTATTCTGCAGTTTAAGCTTTGCAAGGTTAGGTCTGTCCAGTTTGGCCAGAAAGGCATTCCATACCTCAATACATATGATGGGCGTACTATCCGCTACCCAGACCCTCTGATCAAGGCTAATGACACCATCAAGCTGGACCTTGAGAGCAACAAAATTGTTAATTTCATCAAGTTTGATGTCGGAAATGTTGTCATGGTGACTGGAGGAAGGAACAGAGGCCGTGTGGGAGTGATTAAGAACAGGGAGAAGCACAAGGGTAGCTTTGAGACAATCCACGTTCAAGATGCTGCTGGGCATGAGTTTGCAACTCGTCTTGGTAATGTGTTCACAATTGGAAAAGGAACGAAGCCATGGGTATCCCTTCCCAAGGGCAAGGGTATTAAGTTGTCCATCATTGAGGAAGCTAGGAAGAGGCTTGCAGCCCAAAATGCTGCTTGAACATTAACACAAGATATCTAGATATGTCTTGCTGCTGTAGTTTATTCTGGAGTTACTAGATTTCTTGCATTTGGTTATGAAGAAAATTTTGAGAACTATTTTCTTCTTGCAATCTTAAATTGTTCGGTTGGGTAATGTTAGTGAACTTTCAAGGCTATATTTTAAATGAATGCTTGGACTTGGATGCTTTCGTGAATATGTTAATGCTTTGATTAATTATACAATTATCTTTGGGGAAATGCAAATGGTTCCAAATCACATTCTTCTTCCACATTTACTCAACGCCTTCAAAAACCAAGCTGTTTATTGTCTCTTACATGGCAATGTTAAGGGGCTACTACAATGACATATAGATATAGATATTCTACAACAATTTATTCTTCTCCACTACCTATCCCTCATCATATATGTATATATAGTAGAACATCTGTGAAGCACTAAAACAACAGAAAGATGCAGCATTTAGATGGTGATTATGGGCAGCATCACGCCCCTTCGTGGAGTAGCATTTGATCGAAGTGCCATACGCCTACAAGCCAATTGCACTCGGTTATTACAAAGTAACTGAAACATTATCAACCCAATGATTTTATGAAAACAAATGATACATATAGCTTGCAAAGCTTACCATGTCCTTTTCCAACCCGCCTTAATTGAGAAACATAATCTGATATCTTCTTAATGGCTTCAACCTGAAAACTTGAGATAATTAGAAATTGTGGGTGTTTGAAAGATTTCTTTTTTGGATACTAAGAATGAAAGTGAGCTCACCTGCTCAGCTAAAAATTCGCTTTCGATGAAATCGGCCATCTGAGCATCATTGTTTTGCACCGTGACCTGTTAAATTAAGACGATTAGATTAGTTGTAGACGCACACATCTCATCTACTACACCCATGCCGTATGGCTATAAGTTTAGAAACAATTAGTGTTACATCGTGCAGGCACAAAAGCTTCTCGTTTGTCAGCTTCTCCAAGGACAATGCTAATTCCATAGCTGAACTCAACAAAGAAGGCAAAAGTTAATAGATCATAGAAACAACATTTAAACAAACTCTAACAGCAAAATTATGAGATATTGAGAACTATGAAGCAATTAGCATTGCATTCGAGAGCCGAAAAGAGACCAGAATAAACGTGTAAGAGGGACACCGACTCACCGTATAGTGCATCTCCCTTCTCAGCATGATCAAACTCTGAAGGGGGCATCAGAATAGAGTGTAGTTTTACTCTTCCACCTCGTTTGTTCTAATTAAACAGTTGAAATTAATAATTCTATTATATTTATATGCTCCCATTCCTATATATAATATGAAAAAAAAAAACCTGGGTTAAGTGCACCAATGTCTTCAAACTATGACTCGGATTCTAAATCGATCCCTAAACTTTATAATGTTCTAATTAAGTCTTCAAAGAATCAAATATTCTATAAACCAAATCCTTCCATTAGCTTAACATCAACTTTGACCTTCAAACTATGACTCGGATTCTAAATCGATCCCTAAACTTTATAATGTTCTAATTAAGTCTTCAAAGTATCAATATTTTATAAACCAAATCCTTCCATTAGCCTAACATCAACTCTGACCTTAAATGCTTAGTTTAGATTTGACATGGACCATATTTAAAGCAGTGGCCTACCTCTTTAAAATGGAAGTTTTTTCATTTACACATTTTTATAATTTATAAAATTTTAAATTTAATCTTTTAAACATTATAAAAATAAATTATTTAAATTGTAAAATTATATTTTTATTATCGTAAAAATATATGAATAACTCGGGCCAGATATGTTAAAGAGAATAAATAGTGTTAGGATTATTTTTTTTAATACATTAGATTCAAATTATCTATGCAATGGTAAGTTAAACTCTATATTTTAAATATGATCCATATCATATCTGAGCTAACATTGATGACCAAACTAATAGATAGACAAATAGAAAGATAAATTTAAAACCTGGGCCATAGTTTGAATACGCTTGGTGTGACTAACCCAAAAAGAAATAGACATGAAAGAAAACCTGATATTCCATCAGCTTCTCTGCATGCTCTCTTTCTTCTTCACTTGATTCCTTGAAGAATCTGATGACAACAATATAAAAATTTTATCATGTCATACAGTGATACAGATATATATATTAAAAAAATAACTTTGGAGAGCTTCTTGTTGTTATAATCTTACTTGGCAAAGCCTTTGAGCGCAACGTTGTCTCTGTCGAAGTAAGCATACAACGAGTGGTACACATAGGAAACGTTGTACTCCACACTGTCACACAAAATAAATAACCACCTCTATAAATCAAGAAACTGATAAAAATATCAAAACAGGAAGCAGCACAACTCACTTGATTTGCTCATTGATGGCGGCTTCACAGGCATCAGCATATTTCTGGCGAGCCAGCGAAAGATGAGGAGCGATTGGGATGTCAAGTTCCTCCTTTTTCACCTCTTCAAAAGGCTGGAACACTACCCCTGTAAGTGCATGATTGTCGGTTCCTATGGATGCATAAACACCCAAAGCCCTTCCATGTTTTCTGGGCAGAAAACTCAAAGCAGATGATGATGATGATGTTACAGGGGAGCCCTTAAGGGAACAAATTAGATTATCCCCTTGCTTGGCTTGCACACACAAAGATGAAACTGGTCTCAAAAGCATTGTGGAGAGATTTTTAGGAATGGAGAAGAAATGAAGGAAGATTGTTGATTGAGGGTGGAGGGGGAGATATCATATATAGAAGAAGAGGTCGGTGGAGTACTCACTGTTGCAAGAGTTCCGGAGTGGATGGCATTCGTTCTGGACCATCGGATTGGAAATTAGGTGACGATCATGGTTGAAACACGTAAGCAGGCGTGTGGCGAACCCGTGGTCTATCCAATTGAAAAAGTTTTTGTGGGACCTCCAGCCCCCGTATATTCTTTCCACATTGCGATCTCTGCGTCATCACTTAGCTGTCCATGTGATGAGATGAACGTGTTGTTAACTTTTCTCAGTTGCTCGAATCTTCCACGTAATCATCTTCTTGGCTTTTTCCTTCTTACAATCAATCTCAATAAACATCAATTCTTCATTACCACTTACTTTGTTACCATTTCTAATAACATTTTAATCCCTCTACTATTCATTTTAATCCCTACACATGGTTAACTTTACCATAACTTACTAGTTTTGAAAACAAATAGAAAAACGGTGATTAATGTGAACCAAATTAGATATAATTTAAACACAACAATTATCTTTAAAACAACTGAATTTAAAACAAATTTAGCAAAAATAAATCTCTTTTATATCTACTCTTTCTTTAAAACTGTTATTTAATTTTTAAATTTAATATTTGATGTAATGTCGCATCAATCATCATTAAAAAAGTTAATGTATAGGGATTAAAACATTAACTTCTCAAACATACAAAGCTTAAAATGTTTCTTTTAATAGTATCAGGGCTCAATTAGTTTGGATTATAGTATAATTACTCTTAATTGTTGCATTTAATCAACTAAATATTCTTAATAGGTAAAATATTTTAGTGAATAAGATTTTTGACTGGTCAACTAGTAATATAGAGTAGGGTTTATCTTTTAGAATTTAAGATGAAAAATATAGAGAGGTAGTCCTAAGATTTATTTGTGAAGAAGGTTTATATTTTAAAAGATTTTTAAAAAAATAAAAACAAATTATTACTAAGAGAGTTTTTTTTTTGTAAAATATTAATTTTATTATAGGTTCTTATCATATTTGCTCTTTTTGATAAAAAAAAGTCTCCCTCCAACCCTTAAATAGGGGGATAATATACTTCAGCGTACTTATTCTCATATTGACAATAATGCCGATATCAACCAAGTTAAAACTCGATCGATCAGGAATTTATAGTTTTATTGGTAGAAAGTTTGCATATTATAATAATTGTATCAAGATATAGCTAAAAAAATTATTGTATTAAGAGAATAATCTTATCCTATTTAAAGCATGGACGTAAGCGAAAGTAACGGAACAATTGTTATGATAAATTTAATTTGGAATACCGTACTAATTTTGGGCAAGCGGAAGACTAGAAGGTTTGACAAATTGGAGAGTGTTAATTTTGTGTTTAGCAAAGACAAAATAGGCAGGGCTGGGTTTTTCCACACCCTAGAAAAAGTTGCTCCTATCTTTCTGTGTACACAAACTTCCCTTTGTAAGACAAATTCCAAGTCGTTTCATTGAAAGTTCAAAGTAAAAAATTACTATTTGATGCAAGTTTTGAATAATGGATGGTAGAAATTCTGACACCCAATAACATCATCTCTAAGTTAAACCTCAATTTTTCTTTTTATCCAATGAATAACTAGTTGAAATATCAAAATTTAAATTGGGTATTGATGATGAAGGGCTTTAGTTAGTCAAGCTCAATTGCAGCATGGCCTGAATGTAAGATTTTTGTTTAATGGCTTCATGCAACAGGCTCTACAATGGCCCAAATAGAGGACAAAATCAGTGCCCCTATCAAACTGAAGTAGAGAAATGGGCTTTCTTATCTTTTTGAAGAGGAAAGCTGTTGTTTTAGGATCAGTTACGCAAAGAATCTAACGCTCACACCAAGCGAAGCACGGATTTGACTCGCATATTACACTTGGTTGCCAGCCGCAGAGGAGGGGACCTTTTTTGCCTTTTGCTACACATTCAGACAAATGCACCATTCCACTTATGCTTTTCGTTGGAGTTACTGCTTTCGGCCAAAGAGAGCTTATGGACACCACACCACCATACCCACTTGATATTAAGCCCACAACTCCCTCTCAACCAGGTTATTACTTTCTCAAGTTAAAATTTACAACTATATGTTATTAAAAATATTAAATTATTAATTATTATAAACACTTAATTAAATAATTAATTCAATTCAAACTAACTTATATATAATTACACAAATGAAATTTTATTGAGTATTTTAGCGTGACTATCCTTCAAAGGGAGTTAAATTCTCGATTTATATGATGTTTTATATGATGTAGTCTTTTGTTAGGATCGTCCCGAATAAGCAACGAACAAGTAAAAATAGTAGAAGAAATTGAGAAGATGAACACACAAATTTAACGTGGAAAAACCCCTCAAAAGAGGATAAAAAAACCACGGGCAAAGATAATTTTACTATAATGGCAAAAGAATGAAGAGTACAAAAGATGGAGATAAAAACTAAACCCCGAAAACCCGAAAAACAAAGAACCCTCAAACGTAAACACAAAATTCTCTGAATGTGTTATGAGTTCTAATCTAATGGGTGTCTCTTTTCTAAGATTGTAAAGGAGCCTATTTATAGGCTAAATTAGTAAGTCAAATAAACTATACTAATAAATGCTAAATATATTATACTAATAAATACTAAATCTTCTAGAAAGAAAATATATTTTTGTTTAACTTGACTTGCAAGCAATCTCTTAGAATTTGGGTCACACAATTCTAACAATCTCCACCTTGACACGAATTCTTTCAATGCCATCTTTGCCAAAACCCGCCACGGGCCTATCTTGAACTATGCAGGGAATTAACTGAGTCGAATCTATGCTTAGAAGCTGGAAGACTTCTAGCCTTCGACTTGTGCACTGCCAAATCAAAACTAACCCGGGTCTGATTTTCACGAATACAGTGCCCTAACTTTTCAAAACCTGCATCCAAAAGAGAACCTCTCTTCAACGAAACGGTCATACCTTTTTCCCTCCTATGACCAAGTTGTCTCCGCTTCAAATGAGTTGACTTTGACTCCGTAACGGACGAGGGACGTCCGATTTCACCGGTCACTGTAGAACCTTCCAGAATATAAAGACTGCCGGTTCTTTTACCTTTTAACAAAACGAGAGCTCCACGAGATACTTTAATGTCGCTCGACTCGATGTTGATTCTGCATCCTTTCAAGTCTAAAATACTCAAGGAGATGAGATTCTTTCGTAAATCAGGTACATACCTGACATCTGAGAGTGTCCTAATCGTCCCATCGTGTATCCTAATTTTAACAATACCAATAACCGATTATTTTACTAGATGAATCGTTTCCCATGTGCACAACTCCACCTTCAACTGAACTGTATGTGGAGAACCATTCTCTATTGGGACACATGTGGAAAGAACATCCTGAATCTAGGATCCACTCAGACGTAAGCTTGGAGTTATCGCTCGTTGACACTAACAAGAAATCATCACCGCCTTCATCGACCAAATTAGCACCAGCTACATCTTCCTCGTTACTCTCAGCAGCTCTTTTATTTCGCAGTTTATAACAATCTGCTTTGACGTGACCTAACTTTTTGCAATAGCGACACCTTTTGTCTCGTTTCTTTGATGCTACCAAAACGGAAGCTTGTCTATCTGCTTTGCTATTCAAATCAAACTCATTGTCGAGTTTGTCTCTACTCAACAAATGACCCTTCACATCTTCGAACGAGAGTTTGTCTCTGCCATAAATCAGGGTCTCCCTGAAAGACTTGTATGAAGAGGGTAAAGAGCACAATAATAGCATAGCTTGATCTTCATCGTCAATATGAACCTCAACGTTCTTTAAATCATTTAAAAGAGTAATGAATTGACTGATGTGATCTTTAAGAAGCTCACCTTCGTTCATGCGAAACGTAAATAGACGTTGTTTCAACACTAAACGGTTAGCCAGAGACTTAGTCGCATAAAGAGTTTCTAACCTTTTCCACAAGGCGAATGAGGTCTTCTCCATCAATACCTCCTGCAATACTGTATTCGCGAGGCACAACTGGATTGCAAACAAGGCCTTTTCATCAAGCTCTTCCCATTCTGTTTGATTTAGATTCTCAGGCTTTTTCCCTGTAACAACCTTTTTCAAGCCATTTTGAACTAGAATTGCCATCATCCGAACTTGCCACAGATTGAAATTTGTCTCACCATCGAACTTCTCAATTTCAAACCTTGTTGCTGCCATCTCTGACCGGGCTGATCTATGAAAGTTAAACTAGCTCTGATACCACTTGTTAGGATCGTCCCGAATAAGCAACGAACAAGTAAAAATAGTAGAAGAAATTGAGAAGATGAACACACAAATTTAACGTGGAAAAACCCCTCAAAAGAGGATAAAAAAACCACAGGCAAAGATAATTTTACTATAATGGCAAAAGAATGAAGAGTACAAAAGATGGAGATAAAAACTAAACCCCGAAAACCCGAAAAACAAAGAACCCTCAAACGTAAACACAAAATTCTCTGAATGTGTTATGAGTTCTAATCTAATGGGTGTCTCTTTTCTAAGATTGTAAAGGAGCCTATTTATAGGCTAAATTAGTAAGTCAAATAAACTATACTAATAAATGCTAAATATATTATACTAATAAATACTAAATCTTCTAGAAAGAAAATATATTTTTGTTTAACTTGACTTGCAAGCAATCTCTTAGAATTTGGGTCACACAATTCTAACATCTTTGTTCTTGAATGTATCGTCTTAAGTAGGCCCCCATGCATGTCAACACGTACCTTAGGATTAACATGTGTTCTCTAGGTGTGTGTTCACCTACATGATAGTGCGAATCCACCCCATGCGAGTTCATAAGAGAATGCGAACTCATCATGAGCGAACTCCAATATGTGAACTATGCAGAGGCAAAGGCAAAACAATTTTTAGGGGGGTTGAATGCCATTTTAATTTTTTATAGTCTATATCTTTATAATTTATAAAGGACTAAATCGAATTTTTCTAATTTTAAGGGGGTCAAAATATAACTTTACATTTTTTAATTTAACATTATAAAAAAAGAGTAGAAAGTTTAAATAACAAATTTCCATTTTAGAAGGAACCAAAGCCCATACTAACCGCCTTTGGAACTATGCAAGCTACGGATTGATCCTAGTCAGACAACCAAATAGTGAATCAAAAATAACGAACACCATAACAAACTTAAATCTAGAATGTTTATTTAAACCACCCAATGAAATGAATTGGGACAAACTTTTCCAAAAAGAAAATTAAAATTGAATTGCGACGGACAATGATGGATGAAAATCCAATGATTCAAGTTTGCT
The DNA here is from genome assembly GCF_007990345.1 of Gossypium hirsutum. Taxonomy (NCBI): domain Eukaryota; kingdom Viridiplantae; phylum Streptophyta; class Magnoliopsida; order Malvales; family Malvaceae; genus Gossypium; species Gossypium hirsutum. The sequence goes on from NC_053432.1 coordinate 76,872,910, forward strand.
CTTGCAGCATAAAATGGATTAGACGGCTTGCAGGCTTGTGGACAACACACGGCTCCTCGACAAGGACGGTGCTAATAAGTTATTTGAATTTTACATTAAAAAAAATTAGATTCAATTCGATAATTATCTACAGAAAATTCAATTTTTAATAATTTAAATTATTAGTCTAAGCAAATTCAAATGCTACAATACTCTATTCTACTTGTATATCAATTTAATTAAACTTTTCATTTTAATATATTTTATATTATAAAATTAAATTTTTATCCTTAAAAAATTAACTATTAATAAATTTGAACTTAAAAACGATTAAACTTAAATACAAACTTAAAAAATTAATATTCAATCAATCTCGAATTAAATATTAAACTTTAAATTTTAAATCAAACTTGAGTTTAAAATTTTCACTATCCAAATTCCATTCAGCTCGATTCTACCTTTTTTCGTAGAAACCTTTTATATGAGAAAGTGTTGAAGGCCTTATGGGTGAGTCGTGACCACCCAATAATCTAATCCTACAACTGTGAATTGATAATATTAAAAATGTATTCTTAAATCCCCCTTATTTATAGGGACAACTTACTTCTTCTTTTTTAACTCAATTAATATTATTATTGTAGTAATTAAAAAGTCGTAAATTTAAATATATTTAAATCTATTTTATTTTAAAATTTAGGGTTAGAAAATAATTTCAAATAAAAGTAGACGTTTATATAATAATAATAATAAAACAGATGAAATATATGCATATGCATATGAATTCTTTATAAGTCATGTCATGAAGTGGTGCAAGAACAAATAGACTTTGCAATAGATGACCCCAAAAGTTGTGAGCATATATACTCTTTGTCTATACTCTATACCGGATGAGATTGATTTCCCCTTTACCATCTCCATTGAATAAAAATTAAGGTATGGATCGAATTTATTTAAAAATTTAATTATGATTTTTTTCTTCTATTTTTTTATGAATTTTTAAATATTTTTAATCGAATTGATCAAATTAGTAAACTGGTAATTTAACTCGCTCAACCATTAATCTAATTTTAAAAACATTTAATATTTCGGTAAATTAATTTATCCCACAATTTATTGGTGAAATATATACTAGGTTTTTGTCCGTGCAATACACGAATAATGTGTATATAAAATTATTTAGAACATATTACATGTATAAAGATTATAGAAAAAAAAACTTTAATATAAAAAATAAAATATGCACAAATGAAATTATAACCATACTTTTATTTACGTCTAAGCCTTACTTTTGTATATATGATATGAGTAATTTAAATAAAATATGGTACATTTTTTAAACTTAATTCGAAATATTTAATAAGATATATAAATATAATTATTTTAAAATTTTTAAATAAAATAATAGTCCATGAAAATTAAAAGTAAGAAATTAGATTGTCAAAAAAAGATATTTTTAATACAACATATTTTTTATACAAAATTTTTTTAATATCAATTTATTTTATACTTTTAGCTAAAAATATTTAATTTTTAATTTGATTTTTATCTATTATTTTAAATTCTAAAACATTTTTAAACATTATATTTTAAGATTGATGTATATATATATTAGATTAAATACTTTTTTTAATTATAATATAAGAAAAATCAACATTTTAAGATTTAAAAGATACCAAAATTTTATTTTAGAAATATTTTTTAAAATTTTACCTTTTTTAATTTTTTTTTTGAAACCAGAGTTTTAAACATATCATTTTTTTTTTATTTTTTCTAACTTTTTTCTTTTCAAATAGTATTTCAAATTTTTGAAAAAGAAGTATTTGAAATAATATTTTAAAATTTAAATATTTGTTAAAATTAATTTTCTTGATGAATCTTTAAAATATTTAAAAATTGTTTAAACATTATCTAAAAAAGTTAAATATATTTGAGATAAATTTTTAAAAGGTATGTTAAAACCAATTTAAATTTGGCTCTTTAAATTTATTTTGAAAACTATTTAATTTTTAAATTTTCTTAAAACTATTAAAGACAATGTAAATATATATTAAAAAGACACGTGGCATTGATATGCTAATGCCAAATGTCATAAAAATATAGTGTGAACATTACTATTTAACTAAATAATATATATAATATGAAGGTTATTCTTAGAAGATTTTTCTGACAAATAAACAAAAAATGTAAGGGAAAATAAATCATTAAAAAACTGTCTTCTGTTGAAAATTTTAAAAATAATTTGTAGAAAATGAAAATAAAAAATAATAACAATCATGTTAATATTGCCAATTTTTTTTCACTATTCAAAATTAAAAAGTTGAATATAAGAATTTTCAAAATTAAGTTTAATGAATTGAGTAAGAAAAAAATTCAATAAAATTTAAACTTATTCTGAAGAGTAGAATCATCCTTAAACTTATTCATTTCGAGAAAAGTGCGAAACACTATGAGAGGAAATTCAAATACTTGTAATTCATTTTTTTTGGCCAAGACTTGTTTAGTTAAGCAATTCATAACTTGATTTTGTTCTCTCGAGATGTACCGCAATAACTACGGGCCTTTTTGAGATAAAATACTTTAAATTTTGTTTTTTATTTCTAATAAAAAGGAAAAGAAATTCTATATTCCTAATCGATCCCCTGCCTATTGATAGTTACTTCCAATTCAAACGAAATCCGTTCCTGAAAATATAAAAATCTTGTTAACTTTTTTATTGATTGGTTTATTCTTTTTTCTTTTGAGTCTTTAAGGAAAGATATTTTTTTTAATAATTTTATCTTCAATGTTAGAATTTATATTTTAGTAGAATGTGACTTACCACTTCACAGCAGCTCTGCTTTGTTAGACCTGAAAGTCATCTCTAATTCCCGCTCACTCTTTGATTATATATTTGGACCCCAACCAACTCTTTGTTCGCCACCCTTAACTTCATCATGGCCACTGACGCTTCACCCCAGCTCCGGTCCGTGCCACCTCCTTCGGACTTTCACCCTGAAATCTCACTTTCCCGGACGCCAACCCACGATGGCCTTCACTTTTGGCAATTCATGATCGCTGGCTCCATAGCCGGCACCGTCGAGCACATGGCTATGTTTCCTCTCGACACACTTAAGACACGCATGCAAGCTCTTGGCGCTTCATGTTCGGTTCAACCCGTCAGCGTTCGTCAAGCCCTCGGTTCCATCTTAAAGCTAGAAGGTCCTCCCGGTCTTTACCGTGGTATAGCTGCAATGGGGCTTGGCGCAGGACCTGCACATGCAGTTTACTTCTCTGTTTACGAGCTATCTAAGCAAGTTTTGTCCCGTGGTGATCCGAATAACTCGATCGTTCACGCTGCTTCCGGCGTGGTGGCCACAGTAACAAGCGACGCGGTGTTCACGCCGATGGATATGGTGAAGCAGAGACTGCAGTTGAAGAATAGTCCGTACAAAGGTGTAGCGGAGTGCGTGCGTAGGGTGGTGATGGAGGAAGGGATTGGAGCCTTCTATGCTTCTTATAGAACTACTGTTATTATGAACGCGCCGTTCACTGCTGTCCACTTTGCCACATACGAGGCGGCAAAGAGAGAGTTGATGGAGGTGTCGCCTGATACAGCCAATGATGAGAGGTTGGTAATTCATGCCACTGCTGGTGCCGGTGCTGGTGCCTTGGCTGCTGCTCTTACGACTCCGCTTGATGTTGTTAAAACCCAGTTGCAGTGTCAGGTAAAACACTTGTTTATTGCTTCTCCATTGTTTTCCTAGCTTAGAAATTGTGAATTTGATTGATTGATTGATTGATGTTAAACAACAGGGAGTGTGTGGTTGCGATAAATTTTCGAGCAGTTCAATTGGGAATGTGATTGAAACAATAGTGAAGAAGGATGGATACAGGGGCCTTATGAGGGGATGGATTCCAAGGACGCTCTTCCATGCTCCAGCTGCTGCAATCTGTTGGTCTACTTACGAAGCATCTAAGTCCTTCTTCCAACAGCTTAACAGCCGCTAAAACCAAACCAAGCATCATCTCTGTCAAACAAATAATCTTCACACTTGAATGAATGTCCAATACAACATTGAAACTTCGCAGTACGCTTGTCTAAAATTTGTTCCCCGCACAGGTCAAGCAATATATTACTACTTTTTATTAATCAATCAAATTAGTTGATCCTTTCTCATACGGCCTGTCAGGATATACGAAATTTGGACACTTCACTTTCTCAAGTCCTGTGAGCTTGGATGATTAACTAGGTCTTAAAACATTTTCCGTTAGGCATGTTACGATTTTGAGCCACCAAGGTCTATGACATCTCTGAGATCCACCAAAAGTATAAAAAAGGGGCGGGTTCTACGATATCATATCAGACATTTATAGCGCGACATCATACTACATGACAAAAATTAAAGTTGGAAGTAATCTTGTTTTCTTGGCTTGGCTGAATTAATATGATACGATGAATAACAAAAAGGATAAGCTCCTTCCTCTAACTTTCCGAACTGTTAAGTCTGCCAATGATCGATGTTCCAAGATGAAGTTTGTTCATAAGCAGCGGCAATATACTGGAAACTTTTCCCTAAAAGGTGTTTTGGCTTCTATGTATCATATCCTTACTTTCAAGATACAGCACCGTATGCAACTATAAATCATGCATTTTGTGGCTTCGGGCATCAGAGTAACGCGGCATTTCATTTGCTAGAACCAAAGTCCTTAGTCCCGTACAGATTTTATTACAAAGCTTGCGCCATAACACATAAATGTCAAAATAAATTCGCTAACACCAAAGACTTGTTAAAAACAGAGAACTTGCAGATCCTCTAAAGCACCTTCCATACAATTTATAATATCTTAATACACAAGGTTCATGCATTGCCACCTTCATTATATATATATTTGGCCAGACACCTTCAACATAGTAGAACAGAATAAAAGCCTTATCACAATAGAAACCATAAAGTTGACCGGTCTTTGCACTTGAATCCTAAAACTTATTATGGACACAAAAGTATGAAGGTTCAGAGTTAAAAGTTAAAAGAAATAGGATCTCCAAGGCATCCTAACCACTTTAAAACTTATCTACACTTACTCCATCCCTGGAAACCTCGTACGCCTCTCTATTCCTGCTTTTCTTCATTCCGGCCGTGACATAGATCTTAGATCCTTCACAAGTGATACTGGTTACTTTTACCCATATCATCACCTTTGTCTTCATTCCCTCTATATCAGCCAGCTTTCCTTTCTCCAGATACCCAGTCACAGTGGTGAAGAAGCGCAGAACAGATGAGTCCTTGTATCCCACTTCACATATTGCTGGAATAAAAACAGTGAGCTTCCCAGTCTCTTCATTGAATTCATAATTTGTGGCATCACGAGGGAAGATTCCTATTGGCAGGTTATACTCTCTTAACAGCTCTGGCAACGGCTTTTGCATTTTTCCTGTAAAAAGCCATTTATTGGTATTAATGACAAAATTTTGGGAGGAACCTATAGAAACTGCAGCATATTCTATTATCGAATGAAGTGTAAAAATGAAGTCTATATATCCCAAGTTCAACACCATTAATACCCCAACCCACAGACAGAAGAAGGGCTCCACGAGAATGTTTGAGTGGTAGGTAGTATTGTGAAAGTTATTATAAGGATCAATATGTTCATTTTTTGGACAACTGATATCTATTGAAATTAGTGTTGGCTACGAAAAACACTAAAGCCGTACGTTGGCAATCTCTACATCAAGTATCATCACAATTTAGGCAGCCACTTGGTATTCCAAAACGAAATACTTAAGAGACTAATAACGGTTAGCATCTTTTTCTTACAGGTTTAAGTACATAAGCTAATCATATATATTGATTATATGAAGCACAAGCAATGAACTGGATACACATTTTATCCTTCAGAACATAGCAAAAGCTATCTATAACAAGTAAAAAGTAACACAAAGAAAATAGAACAGCCAACAATTCTGCCAGAGAAGGACAAACCTTTGATTTTATTAACCAACCATTTGGCTCCCCCTTCAATACTGGTGGATAATGACTGATTGAAAGGGAGAAAAGATGATGTTAGCACGAGGAATGTCAATAGCGAAAGATAGACATGCAGAAAACAAGGAGTAGAGAATACTGATAAATGAACAGGTATTCATCAACATACCAGCTTTGCAGCATTTGGAGAAAACATGAAACGAGTCTATAACATTCCAAAGACTGAATTTCTTCCAACTTTTTAAGAAATTCCTTAAATATTATCTATTCAAAGATATGAAAATTGGCACACGATTGGATAGAAAACAGGCCAAAATAAAAAGATTTCCAATCAATCCTAGGTTAAAGTTTCAGTAACAAAGGGAGAAAAAACTGACTTCGCTAATTACAGTGAACAAATAAAGCGTCGGAATTTGCACCTTGAGCAATACGCTGATTAATCTAACATTTGAAAATCAAATTAACCGTTGCAGTTACATGTACGAAATCCGAATAGATCAATATTAAAACAACATTTCATAAAGAAACCCTAGGCGAATTAACGATATCAACAAATTCTGGAGCAGAGCAGAGTAAAAATCGGAAACTGAAGTGAAAAAAATGAAGTAAAAGGTATGAACAGAGAGGGGCATAGCATACGTTGAGGTCGTCGCCGACGGAATCGATCTCCTTGTTGGCCTTCTGGCCGAGCCAATAGGAGCCCACCTTGTTCAATATCTGATCCATCTGTGGTGAGGAATATCAAATCTCGATTAAGCTCCTCTGATTCTCTCTCTGTCTCTGTGTGGAAAGAGAAACCTAAGGGGTGAAATCTAGAGAGAGAGAGAGAGAGAGAGATGAGCTTTCGTAATTCTATATCTAAAACTTTTGATTGTTAGATAGATAGAACCTTCTTAACCGTACCCGCTAAGTAAAACTTTCTTCAAATTTTAACCGTTCTGCAAACTTCAAAGTCAAACCCAATCTTATTTTCCTTTTGGTAAACTCTACTAATAGTGACCAACTCTTATAAATTTTAGAAAAGTTTATACTTTACTGACTCACATTTATATCTATTTTCATTTTGGTCACTATAGGTTGGGGTGTTCAAATTTCGGTTAAAACCGAATTAACTGACCTCTAACCGAACAGATTCAATTGGGTCGGAAGTCGGTTAATAATTTTCTGAAAATTCAATTATCGGCTAATTCGATTCAAAATCGGATAATTAATCAAATTAACAGAGTTAATCGAACTTAAGCAAATTATATGTAGTTTTAATTCTGTTAATTCGAATAATTCGATCAAATGAATATTACCAATTTATATATATCATACTTATTTTAACCAATATATATATATAAATTTCAGTTCGGTAACAGTTAAAAGATTAAAAAGTTCGATTAATTCAATTATATTAGTTTAATACGGTTAGCCGTTTGAACAACCTTAACTATTGGTATATGGATATTCCGAACTAGCTTGTCAAATTAGATATTTTATTTTCCACCTAGGATTTAGTTTTTGGGCTACTTTCTTTTCATTTTAGTCAGTAACAATATTTTAGAAAAAAATGACCCTAAACTCCGCCTGTCGTTAGAGCGGCGATCAGAAACAACTTATCGGTGGTCCAAAATCCTCTCTTTTTCACCTATAGTTTAGATTCCCTGAGAACTAAGAAGGGTTCGACCCATTCAATCAGTTGGGTTTTAAGGAAAAACAAAGGCCCATAGCTAGAGTTGGTATGGGGCTTAATCAGTACCCAAATATCCAATTAGAATTAAAATTGGGCTCAAAAGATCAATTTAGACTTAAATTAGTTTTATAAAACGAAGGGCTCAACAGGACCAAATGTTTGAAATGGTTTCAATACGAAACTAAGAAGCTTAACGGGCAATCAATTTCAGACAACGGAGTGTACCCAAAATAGAAATTTTAGTTCCGACGAAATTTGATGTCAATAATTATGAATTTATATATTGATTGAGTATAGGGATATTGGATTAGGTATTCATATATATGGGTGTAGGATTATTTAATAACTAATAAATTAATTGGTTTAGATATCCAAAATAATAATCCATCAAATAAAGTACAAACAATCAATTAACCGAACAAATCAATTAACCAATCGTGTTGATTTACTTATACATTTAAGTCTTTAATTGAGTCGATGTTACGAGTCAGCCAATCATCAATTTGATTAGAGAAACTAAAGAAATGCCTTTCTTGTAATTAAAATAAATTATATTATTTAAGGATGCTTTAATCTTTTTACTTTAATAAAAACAAATAAAAATATGTGTATAAATCACGCCAACTGGATTAGTAAAATTTTAAATTTGCTATTCAATCAAAATTTCATTTTATTGTTATTTATACGCTTTTTTATTTTAATATACTTATTATTATTTAAATCCCTGATTGAGATAGTGTCACAAGTCAACTAAACACCAACTCAATAATGAAAATTACAAAAATATCTTTTTATAATTAAAATTAGTTATATTATTCGATGATATAGTATTTTTATTTTTTTTTAAAATGCATAGAGGAATTTAAACACACCAATCACATTAATAAAATCTTAAATTTAACATTCAATCAAAGTTATACTTTGATTTTTTTTATATATATTAATTTTATTATGTACATCAATTATATAACTATACTTTTCTCTAAAAAAAAAACTATGTGAAATAAACACCTACAATGTTGAATAAAGGCTTGAACAAACCAAGAAGGGTCCTCGAATTCTGCTAGCCCTGGGGTGGCTTGTCTTGTCTTGCAATTACTGAGTTAAGTTATCTATTAGCATTAGGGTGACCAAAATCTGATTTAATTAAAAAAATTCGATATATTTTTTAAATTTCGAATCAAATATTTCGAGTTATACGAGTTAATCAAGTTATTTGGATAAACTCGAATAAAAAAATTAAATTTTTTGGTTTAACTTGAATATAAATTATACAATTCGATTTATCCGAAAATTCAAATAAAAAAGACAAAACTACACCATTTTGATAAACGTTTATCTTTTTTAAAGTTAAAAGTCAAAACCATTAAGTTAAAAGACAAAACAATGTTGTTTTGATAAATGTTTACTCATTAAGTTAAAAATTAAAACCATTATATTGTCTATATAATTAAATAATTTTGTACTTCGTTTACTAGTTAAATAATCGGTTCATATAAACACAACATTGAGTATAAATAATAGGATTCGTTAACTCGACTCAACTTGACTCGAAATTTTTTTATTCGATTCGATTAAATACTTTAGCATGTTGAATTTTAACATCCTCCATTCCTCCAAAAATTTCAACACTCTTCGAGCAAGGGCAGAACCGCAGAAGTATTAGCTTCTCTAGAATCATTAGCAAGCATCTTAACAACCTGGATGTTATCACATTCAATCACTAATTTATGAAAGCCATATTTCTATGCTAAGTGGGTTCCTTCAAAAATAGCCCACAATTCCGATTGGAGAACCGAGCAGTATCCAATGTTATGGCCAAGTTAAGCAGCCATCTTGTCCCCGAAATCACCCCCAGTTAAACCTCACGAGTTCGTTCTATTAACAGCGCCGTCAACATTCCCGTTTCAGGTGGGAGCCATTGATTAACTCAAGTGATCCTAACATGGTTCTGATCACTACTGCTGTCGCCGTTTAAAGTGTAGTTAGCCCACACTTTCGCTGTCATGAGAATTTGAGTTGAATCAAAGTTATCTTCTAGAACTGCAAGATTCCTCTATCTCATCAGTGATCACAGCTTCATCCTTAATCTAATTATCATCATCTTCAACAGCCTTACTATTAGTAGCACTCGACGACCCCCAATCTCGCATGAATTTGTCTTTGAACGATATGGACTCCATCCGTCCAGCATCCACAGGGGAATCTCCATAATCTGGCGGATCATCCTCTCGAAGACGAACTTTCTTTGTTGCCCTTCCAGTGTTACCTGTAGCTTGCGTGGTTGTTCATTGTTGAGTGTCATAGTTTGAATAACTTTAAATTCGTAGCATTTTTTTCACAATTTATACTATTTCTTTTAATCGAGAGATTCTAAACTATTATATAATTCTCTAATTAAGTTTATGTCACAAGTTACCTTAACACTGTTTTAATTAAAGAAATTATGAAAATACTTTCATAATTAAAATATTAAATTTACTTTTAATTTGATATAAACATTTTGTTACCTCTATTTGCGTATATTAATATTCTTTTATTAATATCATATTCTATATCTTATTATTAACTAATTTCAAATTAAAATTTACATATTTCTATACTCTAAAGACATGATATCCATACATAAAATTTTTAATTTTAATTAAGTAAATTAAAAGTATTTATTTATTTTTATGACTCATCTCCTTAAGCAGCCCTCACTTTCTTTAACTTAATCCGCAGAAGCTTTTGATATTTACATTTGTCCTACAAACCCAAAAATAACATCCAATTTATTTTCCCGGAAAGGTGATGTTAACACTCCAGATTCTCATCCACCGAAGCAGTAGAGTAGGTAAAAGAAAAGTGAAAGAGGGGAAACCATAAAATAAGATCCAGAAAAGACCGAAATAAAGGATCTAAAGCTAAACCCTAAACCAGAAAAATTCTACTATTCTTGTGAGAAATTTAAAAATTAATATAAATTAATATTTTTGATGATTTTTTGGAACCATGCGCTGAGCTCATACCTGTTTGTTCTATGATTGAGATACGCAGCTGGTTTAACGCCAGGAATTTTAAATCACCGCCTCGCCACCGCTTCCTTACTTCTAATGCATTAATTTTCAATACATTTTAAATGAATTAGGTTTTTATATGATTTATTTTGTGTTCTTAGCTAGCTAGCTAGATAGATAGCTGCAATGTATTGGGTCAATAAACAAATTATAGAGAGAGCGCTAGAATTTGAGTTTCCCTTTTTGACTACTATCACATCACTTATTAAAATACAGTGTTATCTCAAATTAACCATCAATCTTCCAGACTTGTGTTATATAATTGTAGACTAGGTCTTATATCAAATACTGCTCGATTTATTATTGATTGAAATTATAAAATTTTTAACAGTTAATAGAATTGAAATTATTTTAAGATAAAAATAATTTTAATTAATTTAAGTAATTAATTGAATTAATCTATATTGGGTTTATAATATTTTATTATTAATAATTTGATTAATTAATTAATTTAGTTTATTATCTGATTTTAAACTAAATTAATTACTAATTAAATTTTTAAAAAAATTTTATCCAATATCCGACCGAATTAGATTCAGTGACTGGTCGATTAATCAAAATAATTCGATACGGTCAGTTATTTTAGTTAAAATTGAATTATACACACACTTAGGTTTTAGGGTTTTTAAATGGATTAATATATATTTTGCCCTAAAATTATTCATTGTATTTTATTGGTACCTTTTTTTTAACTTTGTTAATATTTGAACTTGTATTCCATCTACTAAGTTAATACTTTTTTACTAACACCAGTAATTTGTGCTAATGTGGTATTGATAACCAAATTGATGATGTCATGTGACAACATCTAAATATGTCATGTGGCAAACATAAATAAAAATTAAAAATCTTTAAAATATATAAATTAATAAAAAGGTAGAAATTTTTTCACATCAAGAACGAGCTCGACCAAATGGTTGCTCAAATACATATAAATATGGATTCCAATTTCTAGTGATTCATTTTAGAGATATCTTAGTAAGTTTATATATTTTTTATTTTTTTAATAAAATGTCAAGTTATTTATATTATTTTTTAAATTTAAAATATAAAAATGAATAGAAAAAATATAAAAATTACATCAAGAGTGAACCAAAACATATAGCTATTCATATTTAAATGCATTTGAATAACTATTTATTTACATTCATTGTAGACATGTTTTTTAGTTCTTTATACGCTTATACATTTTTGTAATTTTTTTATAAATTTATAAATTATATATTATAAATTTAATATGTATTTTCAAAATATTATAGGCTTTTAATATATTTTAGGATTAATATGTAGTTTAACTCTAAATTTATTCAAAAGTTCCTAGTTGGTACATGAACCTTTTTTTGTACTTAGTTAGTACTTGAATTTGTATTTTATCACATATATTGTCTCAATTTGTAAAAAAGTTTAATTTTTTAATGGTTAACATGTAAATTGCCCTTGAACTTGTGCAAAAATATTTAGTTGGTACCTAAATTTGTACAAAAAGTACCTAGTTGCTTGTCCAAAAAATAATGTTTTTTAAAAGACTTTTAATTTTTGACTGTCACATGTCACACAAAGAGGTTACCACGTGCCATTATAGAATTAACCATCAATGCTACATCAGCACAAACTAACGACGTTAATGTGGATGTACCAACCTAGGTGACGAATTACAAGTTCAGGTACTAACTATGTACAAAAAAAATTCAAACACTAACTAGATATTTTTAGACAAATTTAGGGATAAACTACATATTAACCATATATTTTAATTGTATATATATTATTTTTAAAATAATAATAATCGAAAAATTAATATTTTATAAAAAGTAAAAAAAATATAAAATTATTAGAAACACTCTGAATTTGAACAATCATTTCTTTAGATTCATTCTTGATATAAAAAATTATATATATTATTAATTTATATATATTTAAAAAATAATTTTTATTTATACTTGTCACATGGTATATTAAGAGACTCTCAAATGTCATCTCGGATTAGTTATTATTGTTACGTCAACACAAATTAATAGTGACAGTATAAAGATATCAACCTAATTAATGTAATACAAATTTAAATATCAACTAAGTAAAAAATAAATAAATACCAATTAGATACAAATGAATAACAAAAATGTAATTAACCCTTCCTAAATTTACAGAATGGATAAATTGTTAACAATTTATATTTGATTTTGATTTTGATTTTTGAGAAATTGGTTTTCCTAATATTTGCTTCGTCATGTCGCTTTCCTCGTCTACGACTAAATATCCGGCATGTATTACTGATTCACTATCTTCGACCGATGTCTACTTTTCCTTTTTCGTTTTTGACCATACATATATATAACCATGCAAATCCCATAGAAAACAGATAATTTTGTGATCTGCAATGGAAGACTCAAATCAAAGCTTGACTGCTACAGATTAAAAGAAAAGTTTGATGGGTGGTGTGATGTGGTGGAGAGGCCTCATAATAGTCATCAGGAAATCGTTCGGGAGTTGATATCATGACTTTGGTCATCTCATGAAGATATAGAAGAATCCATACTAAATGAAAAAGGAAAAAAGAGACACTTGCAACATGGGGAGCTCATGGCGGTCAAATCATATATAGGCAGGGATATTGAAGAGTATCCAAATGGGTGAATCAAAAGGTCCAAATCAACCAATCATACCCAACCAAAGCAATTTGACCCAAGACTCCCACGTGACTCATACCTGCACTACCCCAAGGATCATGTGCTAAAGCCTCCTTCCAACTTGTTCCCGCTTTCTTTTATGCTACTACTACTACTTTCTAATTTTCTAAGCCACAACTCTGTTACTTAATTGTTTTTTAAGATGCAATGCAATGGGCAGCAAAACAAAACCCTAATATTTATGAGTGGTGGTTAAAAGACAAGACAGAAGCAAAGAATGACGTTAAAGCAGCAAGACACCAAAAGTGCAAGCTAATGGTTGATCCATCAGCTATTAACCATTAGGCATTACTGTGGATTGGATTTTGAACCAGTTAACGTAGCTGCTACTAGCTACTTGCTTTATTTTATTTTTATGCAAATATAAATTTTAAAAAAAGGTATTGAATTATTTTTTTGCGTAAATTATAGGGAGAGAGCTAAGAAAAGGAGAAGAACTTTCCATTCATCTCCTGTTTCAATTGTTATTATATTTATTTTATCTGTAGTGGCAGTCAGTTTAATTCAATGCTTATCTTATCCTTCGGCTTACGACTCTCCTGCAAGTTGATCGTCTATTTGACCACTCTGTACTATTTTTTCAAATCACTTTAGCTTTCGACCCTCTCTTTCCTACACATTTACGAAATTTGGCACTCTTTGAATTGACATTCATAGCCTTCTGCCGATATCTATATTCTATGATGTTTCTATCTCCCCGGCCAGTTTTCTTATACCTCACTTCTCAGTAGATGGGTTAAAACTGCTCCAATACATTTCCTACAAAGTATTATCCATTTCAAATGGACCATCTCTTTCGATAATTACAATTCTATCCTTCTCTTTCTCTAGTATACAACTCTTTCTGGTAGACGATATATATAGGTGCATGAATGCCTTAGGACCACTTATCAATTTGCATCATGACATGTTATGGCCATGGAAGCTTGAGACAGGTTCCTCTTTTTTAGCCTATCTTGGACATCTTTGTCTCTAAAGTTTGGGAAATGGATTTGTTTTCATCTCTTTTATTTGACTAATTAATTGGTACATAATAGTAATTGAAAGCCAACCGCAATTACCGTTCTAAAATGACAACGACAATAATGCAGTAGGAGAGGAAGAAAAAAAATTCTTGGGTGATATATATTTAGGGTTAATATTTAATGCATCAATTCTATCACACAATTTCTTATCGTCAAGTGAAATTAATTTTTTATTAAAAATAGTAAATAATTATTAAAAAAATATCACGGTAAATGACAACCTCAGCATGCATAGAGTAAAATACAGTTCAATGGCTGTTGATAACGAACAGCTAAAGTGTTATATAAATTATGAGATCTCTTCGGTTCTTTTACAACTTATTGTGGTACTAACTATAATTAATTCACTTAACTATTAGTCTGTTGTGTTTTGATCTACATTTTATATGGGTTCACATATGCACATATATGTAGTATGAGCAAATCTACGTAATATGAATTCGTTTATACACTGATAACCATGGGTTAATATGGGTTAATTTAATATCTCAACTTTCGGCATAGTTGTCCTTAAAGAGAGAAGCCGAGAAGGAAATATTGGGGTAGTTTGGTAAACTGAAAGCATTGATAAGGAGAAGTTGGTAAGTTGAGAAGAAACAAGTAGGCATAGTTTATTAAATTATCAGCAGCTCTCCACATGAAGTTTTCATTTGCTTCCTTATATTACACTAGTATAGAATAGAAAAATAGAAGCAGACCCACTCACCCACCAGCCTCGCTCATTAACATCATCCACTGCAACATCAACCTCTTCCCCAGTTGGAAAGCGACTAACCCAACACCTTCTCCATTTCTCCACCTATCCAACTATATATACTCTCTTTGCTCCTTATCTGCTTATATTATAATACCCCAGCTTTCACCAACAAAACTGCAAATAAAAATGCATGCCAATCCTCCAAAATCATCCCTCTTGCTCCACAGAATTAACAGTGACACCCCAGCACATAACTCCACCACCTCTACACCTGATAATTCCTTCATGCTTTGCCAAAAGCGCTACCCTTTAACATGCAATATGCCCGTCCCTGACACCGTTGCTCGCCACCACACCCACCCAGTTGGTCCCAACCAGTGCTGCTCTGCCGTTGTCCAACAGATCGCCGCCCCCGTCTCCACCGTCTGGTCTGTTGTCCGCCGCTTCGATAATCCCCAGGCTTACAAGCACTTCGTCAAGAGCTGTCACGTCATCGTTGGGGATGGTGAAGTTGGTACCCTTCGTGAAGTCAGCGTCATCTCGGGCCTCCCCGCTGCCAGGAGCACAGAGCGCCTCGAGATCCTTGACGACGAGCGTCATGTTCTCAGCTTCAGCGTCGTTGGCGGAGACCATAGACTAGCTAACTACAGGTCGGTGACGACCCTCCACCCTTCCACTTCTGGGAACGGAACGGTGGTGGTGGAATCCTACGTGGTGGACGTGCCGCCGGGTAACACCAAAGATGACACCTGTGTGTTCGTCGACACTATTGTTCGGTGCAACCTCCAGTCACTGGCTCAGATCGCAGAGAATCTCTCCAGGCGCAAATAGCAAACAACGAAACCAAGTCATTTTCGTGAGTAGATTCAGAACCCTCCATCAAAATAGATTAATTTCTCTCTCTCTCTCTCTCTCTTTGGTGATACGCCGTCGATTTTGTGAGTATCCGATGTTTGGGTTGCCGATGGAACATCTCATCACTGCAAAGTTCATGTTTATCATTTCACCTGTGTATGTGTATCAGCTTCTTTTGTTTATTTTGTTTCTCTTTTTCTTTACTTGTTTAATCTGTGAAATACTATTATACTAATAATAAATACGGACACTTGATTGTTAAAATATATGCATATATCTTTTTAGGCTCCACTAGTTTCTGTCGACATTGCTGCCGACTGTTTTCCCCAGTTTGTATATAACTTTATAAAATTGGACAGAATGAAAATAAAAAAGAAAAGATAGAGATTTTAATATTTGAATGTAATGGATGGAGCATATGTGAGAGTGGTGTTATTTAATATTTTAAAAAAGGGTTTAACTCCAAAGCTGGAAAGATGGTTAGGGTGACAAATTAGACATCAAGAAACGAGACCAATAAAAAAATGGCAGCGTAGGTTTGAATAAAGCAGATAGTTGAGTGTTCCAATATCAAGTTTCCATGTGAATGAGTCGGTCATGAATTTGTTCATCATCCGGTTTCCTCACAATAAAATTTTAAAAAAAAAGATGTAATCAAATGGTTGTGGGGGGTGAACTGGAAATTCAGGGCTAGTCTCGGAACATGTGGTGTTAGCTTAAAAGGAAATTCGGGAAGATGGTGACATGCACATTATGTGCTGTGCTTAAAGATTCTGAAATTGGAGAAGCTTTTTTTGGACGGAATAAGAGCAGGGAAGAAGTTGGGATCTTTTGCTAATTGCAAAGGAGGTAAAGTAAAAGGGGGAGAGGGCATTTCTCTGTCTCTGTTCTGCTGCACAGTGAATAGAGAATCATGGAACAAGTTGGCAGTTGGTTTAGTCAGCACGTCATTTCAATTTAACGGTGCAACCGACCACTACAATAGGTGTAGGTCTGGTTTAAGGGTGGGTTTGGATGGGCGATTGGGTACGGTGCGGTGCGTTTAGCTTATTTTTTATCTCACATTATAGTATCGTTACAGTATCTAATCTCATTGTCACTACTGTTTTTACACTAACCACAAGTAAACGCACCGCCCATCCAAACTCACCCTAAATTACTAGTATATTGGGGGTTGCCTTCACTCTTATATCTCATCCCATAAATAAATGAATTTATGATTAGTTTTTCATTTCCCTTTTTGTCAGAGTTAAAATACCAAACATAGCACAGGGCAATAAGGCAGTCAATTTAAACGATCATTAATATTCTTACTTTCCAGGCTGGAGCTGAAAAGGGATGATAATCCAACCAAGTATATTTGCGTAGGGTTAAACATAGAAACTACTAGTATATTGTAAAGAAAATAAATCTGAAAATGACAAAACGTGGGGTGCGGGGTTGGGAGGAAAAAGGCAAAGAGGGGTTGGGTTGCGAGTAACCTAGAAACTGCCGGTTGGAGTATTGCATGGGTGGGGGAAGCATGTTGCATTAAAATAGTAATAAGAAATAACGTGAAGGGAATCCAACAGCTGCTCTCTTTTCTGCTACAACTTGACTTTGATAATTCAAACTGTTAAAAAAGAAAAGAAAGAAGCAAGTTGCAAATTGTTTTGTGTGTCTTTATCTCAATCTATCTGTTAAAAGAAGTGCAAGTTGATATGAATGGGACGGAGATCTTTGCAAGTTGAGGTGCAAGTGGGAAATTTGAGGGAATACTTTTTTAATAAAATCCCGTGTAAGGTAGCGTGCACAATTGTCTACTTTTGAAAGCGTTCACGCTACCCATCCATCCTCTTTCTTGCTTCTTCATCACCCATGGCCATCACACATTGACATGAGCTGTCCTGAGCTGATCTGAGAGTTTCTATTTCTCTACATTCCTTCATTCAATATCTCCTACTGCCATCCATGCCCATTCTTCTGCTATTTATCAATTATCTTTTTCATTGTATTCTTTATACTCGTTTTACTGATAATGTTTATTTTACCGTTGTTTCTTCTAATAATATCGTTTCTAAAATTTAAACTTATATTTTTTTTGAAAATGTAGTATATCTTATCATTATATGTAATACATATTTATGCCATTTATTAATAATCAGACGTGCATATATCTCACCTTCAACTAACTACTTACAAAAATATTGCATCTAACGCTATATGTACATGCATTACTGCTTTTGCTATCTTCAACCTTCCCCAAATTTGAACTCTTAAAAGTTTTGAAATTTAAGGTAGATTATAAGGAGAAATGACACATTCGAATTTTAAAAACAATATTGTGGGAGGGGTAGTCACGAATTTTTATTGTAATTGTTTTGATAATAAATGTGACACTTTATAACTTAGACCGGTGATCGGAGTATGTATCGGGGTGTTACAAAAATCTATATTTTACATAATAAATTATATTAATATTATTTTTAGATTACTATATAAATTACTTAACTATATAAAGTTATAAATGATGATTCAATTAATCATGTTTTATTTAATTTTGTTAAAAGTCGTTCTTTTCGTATCAGAAATGATGTGATAGTTCAAAAATTGAAATAAAAATAAATTCAGCTTTACATTTTGTTTCAATTTAATAGTTATTATAAAAATTTTAACCCTCAGTTTATAAATATTGTCTCAATTAGATTCAATTTTTAAAAGATATAAAATTCATTTTCTTTTTTTACTCAAGTTTTTCTTTTCTGCCTATCTTCTTTTTTCTCTTTTATTTTCCTCTCTCCATACTCACCCAACCGAACTTTGTTTTATCTTACAGATACTCACCCAACCTAACTTTGTTTTATCTTACAGTTGTTAGGCTAAAAATTAGTGACTGATTTAGTTTGCACTTTTATTTTTATCACCAAAAATTAATCTTTAGGTATAATCACTCAACTTTTTAAGGCACTTTTGTTTTATTCATCTAACCGTTAAATGTCTAACAATAGTAAATTTGTACACGTCACATCATGTTCACACTTTTATTTTAGTTATCTAATTTTTAAGTTACTTTCATTTTGGTCACCTAAAATATATCATTTTCTTTTAGATATTGATTGGGTAAAAAATATTAGGGCAAAGTAAAAAAACGATAGAAACTAAAATAATACTTTAAAAATTGTCAAATTGTACTTATTTACCCCTTGTCAAAAGTTCTGATTTTTTTTTTCAATATTGAAAATTTAAATTCTTAAACATCAAAATCAATTAAATAAGTTATTGGATTTTTTTTATCCCTTAATAGTGCAATTGATTTGTTATCATAATATTGAAATTAATTAATTTAGTCTCCTTTCAAATCTTAAAATATTATTTTACGTTTCCAAATTAAAATCATAAATCATCTTTACTAATTGTACATGAAACCCAAATTTCTTTTGATTATATGACATCGAGTCTTTCATACTAAGCTAAAAGAAAAGAAAAATCATTTCAATTAATTTTATCTTCCATGCCAAACAAAACCCTAAAAATTTTCATCCCTTCTTTACCCAAAGGAAGAATAAACAATTAATTTAATTAATTGTGCTAGTTTTTCTTTGTTTTTAGCTTAGTATGAAATATTCGAGATTATATAATCAATAGAAATTTAAGTTTAATTTAACAAAGATTAAATATGAAAATAATATGAAAACATAAAATTAAATTTAACAAATCAGTTAACATTATATTTTTGAAATTTAAAATTTTAAGGGATAAAAAATTTTCAACAATTTATTGAATTGATTTTCATTTTTTGAGAATTAAAATTTCAATATTGAAAAAAAATTCAGCAATGTGATAGACAAATACAATTTGACAATTTTTTAATTTATTATTTTAGTTTCTACTGCTTTTTCACTTTAGTTCTTATTTTGTTAAACTCAATCAATGCTTTAAAAAAGCATATCTTTTTGATGACTAAAATAAAAACGACTTAAAAATTAGGTTACCAAAATGAAAGTGTGAATATGATATAACGTGTATAAGTTAATTGCCGTTAGAGATTTAACGGTTTGAAAAAAATAAAAACACCCTAAAAGTTGAATGATGAACTGGATAATTTACCCTAAAATAAAGATAATAAGTTGTGGGGAATAACTTTTCAATTTTATCGTAATTAATTTCTGATTTTGAATCACATAAATTTAACTTTTGTTTCAAGACTTGCACAAAAGCTCAAAATGTACTTAGATTAATTAGATAAGTGGGAGCTATTTAAAAGAGAAAAAGGTCAAGCAAGAAATTTGTTTCCAAGAAGGATTTAAGCCTGAAAGGGATGATGAGGCAATGTTTTGGGTTTTATGGAATTGTGGACTTATTTTAGGTTAAAAAGGTTCAACGCCACATCTAGCATTGCTAGAGACTAGAGAGGCTTGTTTTCCTTGGGTACCAACGGGCTGGATTCGGCCTTCAGCCCTATAGTCCCACCTTCATGCTTATCTATCTACACTATACTATATATCGTATATATTATACATAATAGATTATGGTGCACCAATTAATATATATTAAAAGTTTATTAAAAAATTAAATAAAGTTTTAATTGAAAGGTTGATTTTATAAAAATTATAGTGTTTTAAACAAGTTTTATTGATTTTATATAAAAAATAGAATTATTCATAATCTCTTTTTAATCTATAAATAGGAGGGAAATATATTTTAACGCATTTAAATTCATATCCTTCTCCATTAAAGACAATACTCATACAAATCGAACTAAAATTTAAATATGTTTTTCCTTTGTAAGAAATTCCAAATCAATCGCTTACATTATGTAATCATAAGGGTATAGGCATTTTTATGACTTTGAAATTTGATTATTGGACTTATATAATATTTATTAGAATGTCGAATTGTAAATAAAGAGATACTCGTACTTAACTACCGTTTGGTACAAATATTTTATTAGTCCAACAATGTTGGCAAACCCATAAATCTAACTGTATATTAGAATTTTATATATTATTATTTAAGTTTTTTTTATTGAATTAGTTGAGGAGATAATTAGAAAATTGATGCACAAAATCTTAAGAAATTAAATTTACCAAAACAATCAAAATCTAATTAATAAAATTTATACACATTTTTATTACAAAAAAAAGTATTACTTAAATAAGTTTATTTTTATACATTTGGAATGTAGCATATGACTAGTGTTGACTATTGATGTATGTCGTTAAAAAAATAAAAATTAATGAAATAATAAATTCATAAAAATTAACACATCTAATTACTAATTAGAAAAAAGATTAGGTAGATTAATTATAAATTTTCAGGTAAGAGCCAAAAATTATGGGTTGGGTTTGTCGGTGAAAATGGAAACGTGAGAGAAGCAAAAATAGAATACTCCCAATCACCAACGAAACAGCCACAATCAGCTGGCTGGATTGGATTTCCTCATTAACTAGCTAGCTCGGACTTCAATTATTTGAAGTACCCATACCCAGCATATGTATTAACTGGCCAATTCAAGGTTGCATCGTCCAAACCTTTTTTATTTTTAGCAACCGAATCGAATTTTTTACTTGCGATGCCTTTGTATAAGTAGCAGTCATTGAAGGAAGTTGTTGCTTTCTGCAAATTTCTTTGGCTCCGCACATTCACCATGTCCGTGACGCCTAGATGGAGTAGAAAGAAATCCCATTTCCCTTTGCTTGCTGTTCTTCTCTTGGCCTTCATAACTTGTTCCATTCTTTACAATGAATTCAGCATTCAACAAATCCATGAAAGCCCGGATCATGGTTCTACTCCCACCACTCCACAAACTTCCTTTACTTATGTGAAACCTAATCTTCTAAACGGAGCTTCAGGTATGGTTATCCATCTTTAGTCTTTTTCGTTTAACACTTCTTCTTGGTCAAAGTTCATTTTTCTTGGAATTTTCATCCCAAAGAGTTCTTTTTCTTTCTTGGAAACATTTTTTGGTACGTTTTGAATAACTGGGATTTGGATATTTATCTGTGTGAGGTTTTTAGAGGTTCTGGATCGATTCAGTTGTTGCAACTCAACTAGGAACTACAGTGGGAAGAAAATCCAGTGGGCTGAGCCTGGTACAGAATCGGGTCGGCGGAGGAGTGCAAGGCAAGAGAGCTGTGATGTCTTCTCTGGCAAGTGGGTTTTTGATAACCAATCGTATCCGCTTTACAAAGAGTCTGATTGCCCCTACATGTCGGACCAGTTGGCATGCCATAGGCCATAAGCATGGAAGGTCTGATCTGCAATATCAATATTGGAGATGGCAGCCCCATAACTGCAATTTGAAGAGGTAATTTCCTGTTTCATTTAGTACCCAATCTCAGATTTGCTTATTATAGGCTTCAAGCTTTTGTAGATAGATTCTATTACGAGCAGGTGTAGCTAATTCAAGACTACTTATTGATATGATATGGAATTAGATGTCCCGGCATTGCAATTAATGCCATGTGAAGAATGGAATGTGATTCTTTTGAGTAGTGAAGCTGTGGGTTAATGTTTTGGCCTAAGCTAATGGAACTTTCTGTCTAACTTTCTCTTATTTTCTGGCGTGTAGATGGAATGTGACTGAAATGTGGGAGAAGTTGAGAGGGAAGAGGCTAATGTTTGTGGGGGATTCTCTAAACAGAGGTCAATGGATATCAATGGTGTGCTTGTTACAGTCAGTGATCCCGGCAGATAAGAAATCCATGACTCCGAATGCGCAGCTTACCATTTTCAGAGCAGAGGTATGCCAGGAAACATCCTCTAAGACTTTTAAATAGAAAGAATAAGAACTGCATGTATTTATGATGGTAATTGATTTTTTCCTTAAGTTTCTCTGTGCCTTAGGATGTATTTGGTTGAGTGGAAAAGTGAAAAGAAAATAAATTTCAAGTGTGCTTGATAGGAAAGAAAAGTGAGTGGAAATATAATAAGAGAGAGAACCATATTTTATCTTAATGCATAAAAATCAATCCTTACGAATTGAAATGATAAAGGAAAGAAAATGTGAGGGGATGTATGTTAGTTCAAAATTATGCATTTTCTAAAATGTTCATTTTCTTTCCTATCATTTTCAACTCTACCAAGTAATGAATGAAAAGAAAATTACTTTTTCTTTCATTTTTTCCATCTTTCCTACCAAACACACCTTTGGAAAGGAAAATTATATTTTCTTCTATTTTTCTACTCTTTCAATTATCTTTCTAATTTTCTTTTCACCCTAGCAAGCAAAGCCTTAATGTTGGTAAGGCCACGCCTAAGGACTAATAGTACTTCATGAAACATTATAAGCAGTTGATAGATGTTGGAAATCAATAATATAGTATATCATTGCTGTGTGTTGCTCTTTTGTCATTTGCAGGAATATAATGCCACAGTGGAATTTCTCTGGGCTCCACTTCTGGTTGAATCTAATTCTGATGATCCAGTGAATCACAGATTGTCTGAACGGATTATCCGTCCGGATTCAGTACTTAAGCATTCGTCACAGTGGGAGCATGCAGATATACTAATTTTCAACTCATATTTGTGGTGGAGACAAGGCCCAGTAAAGCTTTTGTATGTTTGATAGCTGAAGTCTGAAAGATTCTAGTTTAGCTTTGTGAAAAATGCATTTGTATTTGAAGATGTATTGAATTCCTAGTATACTTGCAACTTTTGCAGATGGAGTTCTGAAGAAAATGGAAATTGTGAGGAACTCGACGGGCTAGGAGCCATGGAGTTGGCCATGGGGGCTTGGGCAGACTGGGTAGCATCGAAAGTCATTCCCCAGAAGAAACGTGTCTTTTTTGTTACAATGTCACCAACACATTTCTGGTGAGAGTCTATACCCCTAACCTCAATTGTTCTATGTTTCTCTCAGTTGGATAATTTCACCTGGTGAAAGCTTGCCAACTTATCTAGTTGCCATAAATCATAATATAGAGGTATATTAGACAGAGATGACGAATAGATGAGACTAATAAATGCACCATGGAGTTACTAAAAGGAGTGATCTGAAAATATTAGCATGCTGTATATACTTTCTGGGGCTTGGGATCCTAGCTGATGATCTGGAAATGTTGAAGCATTGAGGACCTGGTTAACAAACTGAATGAGCTGCAGATTTCATTTTTGTTATTTTATTTAGACTTTACATGCATGGAAATCATTGTTGGCCATGAATCCATTGTACAATCTTAGTGCATCATATGTGTTCTTCAATCCCATGGAGTTAAAAAAGGAGACCTTATGTAATTCTTGTGGGTAGTTATTAACTTATTATTTCCATACTGGCAGGAAGCATCTACAAGAGTATGGTGCTCCTACTCCTATTGTGACTAATGATTACATAGCTCCTAGAATGTGAAAAAAATGGTTACTCTTCTCATCTTTTGTTGAGGGCTTTTTTTTTAAAGAATTTTTGGCCAATATTTACTGAAAACTTGCCAATAATCAGGAGTCAAGAGTGGGAACCAGGAAGTGAAGGAAATTGCTATAACCAAATGAGGCCCATCACTTTGGAGGGCTACTGGGGAAGTGGTTCGGACTTGCCTACTATGCGCATGGTGGATAAAGTGCTTTCTGGTTTGGGTTCGAAGGTATCTGTCATCAACATTACTCAGCTCTCAGAATATCGAAAAGATGGCCACCCTTCTATCTATAGAAAATTTTGGGAGACACTGAGCCACCAGCAATTGGCTAACCCTGCAAGCTACTCTGATTGCATACATTGGTGCTTACCGGGTGTGCCTGATGTGTGGAATGAATTGATATTCCACTTTTTGTAGAAAGTGTGTGAACAATTGGAATTCTTTTAGTGGCTTTACATATAGCAATATGAAAAAGAAAGAGAGGTTTAATTGTGAATTTTTCTGCCTTTTCTGGAACTGGAGCCGGAATGAGAACTGTGTTGGCACTTGGATAGTTGAGTGAAATTAATTAAATTCCTTTTTGTTTGTCTAAAACTTGAGGACCATACTAGATGAAGCAAAAACATGCTGGGTCTGTCTGCACGATAGCATATAGCAACAATATCGTTTCCTGCAGCACGAAGCAATTAGGGAATATGGTACAACAGGGCTGGGTGGAGGCTGTTGAATATTGGCAATATCCCACATTAGGAAAAGATAGAAAGGGAGGGGGTTTGGTTTGTTATATATAGAACCCCTCCCCCTTTGGTTGTATCATCCCAAAATCTTCTCCTTTGTAATATTTCTAGAGGAAATATTAATTTGGTAGTGTCCGAGGACGTAAGCTAAATTGGCCGAACCTCGTTAAAACTCTGGTATTTTATTTCTTATTTGTTTGCTTTTATTTAATAGCTTTATGTTGGTTATATTTATTTAGTTATTATTGCTATAAATATCTAAGTGAGTTCTGTCTAGTTGTTGGGTTTTAAGCGGGACCATTGTGACCCCTCCAATTTAACTGGGAATTTTCTTAGTATAATTGTTGGCATAATAATTATCTAAATATTTCTGATAATATTGTTATTAATATTATCGTCGCTTCCGCAACAATTGGTATCCGAGCCAAGGTTTTGTAGTATGCTCTGTGTTTGCAGCTTAGTCTGATCTTACACATCAGAAACATTTCCTAAAGCTTGTGGGTATTCTGCATTTGGTGGCTATTAAGTAGAAGCTATGGCAAAAATGACAGAAGAAAAACCATCCATATCAACAACTTCCACTTCGTACATTTTGCCGAGGATTGGAACTGCAAATACGAGATTTGTAGTGGAAATTTTTGATGGAACAGGTCATTTCGGCATGTGGCAAAGTGAGCTTCTAGATGCCCTCTTTCAACAGGGTCTAGATATTGCCATTGAGGAAGAAAAACCAGAAGGGGTTGATGATAAAGAATGGAAGACCATCAACCGATTGGCATGTGGTACAATTCGATCATGTCTTTCCAGAGAGCAGAAGTATACATTCAGTAAAGAGACTTCTGCAAGTAAATTGTGGAAAGCATTGGAGGAGAAATTCCTGAAGAAGAACAGTCAAAATAAGTTGCATATAAAGAAAAGACTGTTTCGTTTCAATTATGTTCCTGGTACCACGATGAACGAGCACATTACCAATTTTAATCAGCTGGTGGCTGATTTGTTGAATTTGGATGTGACTTTTGAAGACGAAGACTTGGCGTTAATGTTGTTGGGATCGCTTCCTGAGGAGTTTGAGTACCTTGAAACTACTCTACTTCATGGAAAATCGGAAGTAACTTTCAATGAAGTAACTGCTGCATTGTATAGCTATGAACTACGCCGAAAGGATAAGTTGAAAGGTTCAGGTGAAGCAGCAGTGGAAGCATTGGTAACAAGAGGTCGTCAGCAAAGTCAGTCTAATAGGAAGAGAAGAAAGTCCAAAGGTCGAGCTGTTGCCAAAGATGAATGTTCCTTTTGCAAAGAAAAAGGACATTGGAAGAAAGATTGTCCAAAATTGAAGAAAAAAGGGAAGACTCCGCAAGATGCAAATGTTGCAGAATGCAATAGTGAAACAGAGTCAGACTTTTCTCTTAGTATGACATCTTCAACATTATATGCAGATGAGTGGATCATGGATTCTGGTTGTTCCTATCATATGTGTCCCATTCGGGAATGGTTCTTTGAATTTCAAAAACTAGATGAAGGGGTTGTTTACATGGGTAATGATAACACATGTAAAATAGCCGGGATAGGTTCAATTAAACTGAGGAGTCATGATGGATCTACTAGAATTTTGCGGGATGTACGATATGTCCCAAAGTTGAAGAAGAATCTCATCTCTTTGGGGTCGTTAGAATCTAAAGGCCTAGTTGTGACAATACGAGATGGAGTTCTTAAAGCAACTTCAGGAGCATTGGTGATGTTGAAAGGCATAAGAAAGAACAATCTGTATTACTACCAAGGTAGTACAGTGGTCGGGACAACAGCAGCAGCAATTTCGAGTACCAAGAAGGACGCTGAGGCAACACAGCTGTGGCATATGCGTTTGGGCCATGCTGGTGAAAAATCCTTGCAAACTCTAGCCAAGCAAGGATTATTGAAAGGTACAAAGACTTGCAAACTTGAATTTTGCGAGCATTGTGTTCTGGGAAAACAACGAAGGGTGAAATTTGGCACTGGGATTCACAATACTAAAGGTATTCTGGATTATGTGCATTCTGATGTATGGGGACCGTCCAAGACTCCATCACTTGGAGGAAGACGTTATTTTGTCACCTTTATTGATGATTTTTCCAGACGAGTTTGGGTGTTTCCTATGAAGAACAAAGATGAGGTGCTTGAAGTTTTCCTTAAGTGGAAAACTAAAGTTGAAAATCAGACAGGAAGGAAGATTAAGGTTCTCCGATCAGACAACGGTGGAGAATATAAAAGCGATCCTTTCCTGAAGATATGCCAAGATTGTGGCATAGTAAGGCACTTCACCGTAGGTGGAACACCGCAACAGAATGGGGTGGCAGAGCGTATGAATCGAACGCTTGTGGAGAAAGTTCGATGTATGTTATCTAATGCTGGATTAGATAGAAAGTTTTGGACTGAGGCTGTGACGTACGCTCAACATCTCATCAATCATTTGCCATCATCTGCTATAAATGGCAAGACTCCTTTGGAGAAATGGTATGGAAAACCTGCTACTGATTATGACACCTTGCGCATTTTTGGTTCTATTGCATATTATCATGTGAAAGAATCAAAGTTAGATCCAAGAGCAAAGAAGGCTCTATTCATGGGCTTCAATGCTGGTGTTAAGGGATATCGTTTGTGGTGTCTAGAGGCAAAGAAGACGATAATCAGTAGGGATGTTACCTTTCATGAATCTGCCATGTTGAATAAGGTAAATCCAGAAGGAGTGAGTAGTACTTCGCAGCAGGTGGAGTGTACTCCGCAGCAGGTGGAGTTTGAGCAGAGTGTGGTAATTCCAGCAAAAGGTACCACTAGTGATTCTTCATTGGCAGATGCAGAGTCAGATGAGGAAGAGGTTTCTACCCAAGAACCTCAACAGCAATCAGAGCCAATTGCAGTCAGAAGGCAGAGACGAGAAATTCAGAAACCTGCTCGTTTCACTGACACGGTAGCTTATGCACTTCCAGTTGTTGATAATATTCCATCCACTTACACCGAAGCCATTCAGAGTTTAGAGAATAATAGATGGTTAGGTGCAATGGAAGAGGAAATGCAATCTCTAGAGAAAAACAAGATGTGGAAGCTGGCACAACTACCAAAAGGGAAGAAGGCGATTGGTTGCAAATTTGAAGACACTATTGAAGTTAGTGTTATGAGAAGATGTTCGAAGATGTGGAATATCGCCAAGGTGGAGATTTGTTGAATATTGGCAATATCCCACATTAGGAAAAGATAGAAAGGGAGGGGGTTTGGTTTGTTATATATAGAACCCCTCCCCCTTTGGTTGTATCATCCCAAAATCTTCTCCTTTGTAATATTTCTAGAGGAAATATTAATTTGGTAGTGTCCGAGGACGTAAGCTAAATTGGCCGAACCTCGTTAAAACTCTGGTATTTTATTTCTTATTTGTTTGCTTTTATTTAATAGCTTTATGTTGGTTATATTTATTTAGTTATTATTGCTATAAATATCTAAGTGAGTTCTGTCTAGTTGTTGGGTTTTAAGCGGGACCATTGTGACCCCTCCAATTTAACTGGGAATTTTCTTAGTATAATTGTTGGCATAATAATTATCTAAATATTTCTGATAATATTGTTATTAATATTATCGTCGCTTCCGCAACAGAGGCCCCCACCATAATATTGCATTACAATCACATATATTTTCTTTATTATCACAAATAATAGTGATGATAATTAATGTACAACTAAATTATGGCAAAAATACGGTCCATTTATTTATGAGGGAGGCAAAGAATTATTTATTTCCACAGGTACCGTATTTGGCAGACGCATGAAAAAGATTCTGGAAAATAGAAACAGAAATGAATAAAAAAAGGCTGGTATTTACACATCAAATCCGTAAAAGAGTTAAGGTGGTCAAATTTGTAATGGCTCCAGGAAGAGCTGGCGTTTGTCTTTATATCCTCTGTAAGTTGTCTCCTCAGCTGCTATAAATAGAAGCTGCTCTTCTTTTAACTCCCTCACACCAACGCTAACTTAACCGGGTTTTTCCCTTTTTTTTTTTGGTTGGTTCATCTGGGGGTGTCGTTTGTTTCAGAAAAGCTATGATATAAGTATAGAAGAATCTGTTAAGCTCAGGAGGGATAGCGCCATGGATGATCTTCAGCCTGATCCTCATTAGCGCTATCTATCCTGAGTTACATGGCTTCTTCTTGCTCTTGCACTGCATGATGTCTCCTCTCCCACTCCCGTCGAGAATAAGAAGAATTCATGCGACTACCTAGTGCTCCATTATCTTCTCTTCTATTATCTAGGCTCTACCAATCTTACGGAAAAAAATTACCCAGTTTTTGTTGGTTAAATATGTATTGAGCTGTCTCGGCCACTATTCGTACAGGGAACTGATCATATGTGACATGGAAAGCTACAGGGAACAGTTGGAGCTTGAGTGGGAGATGATGAGAGATTGCTGCTTCATTGTTTCCTACTTGGTATAAGCCATACACGTTCGGGTCATTTCTTGTACCAAGGAAGGCTTCCTCTTTTAGCATTTGTATTGTTCAATTCCAGGTAACTGTATTTCCTGTGCTGAATTTTCCCCTTTCATTTTCTGTACTTACGTGGAAAAATACTATAAGAATCGACAAGAACCTCGTATATATTTTGCATCTTGGTTAGCTTGTGTACTGGAGATAGTATTCATCGTTTCGGTTCTAACAAGTACACTGCATTGTGTGGTATAGGGTTCACGTGAAGCTCCCTCTTTATTTAACAGTTAGTACTGACAAAGGGCATAAGATCATCTCTGACTGTGCGGGATGATAATGGTTCGGTTTGAATCTATTTCAGAAAAAAAAAAGTATGGTTACTATGTAGCATTTTGATTGCAAGTGTACTGTTCAAGTAATAAATTTATAACAAAAAAATAAATTAGAGAGTATTTCGAGGATTGAATCCATAAGATTAACAGTAACTTCTTAAGAAATAAGAATTGAAGCTACTAAGCTTAAGCATCTGTAAGTAATCAACCTACGAGCACCAACCAACGACATTAGGCGAAAATTAGTGTGATTAATTGATAAGGACATAAAGATCTAAATGCTAAATAAAGCTTAAATAACAACTAAACACAAAGTACCAAGAACTAGATATAGAATAATGAATCAGCGACTAATAGGATGAATGGTATGCTAGTATGGTTCTAAAGACAATGGCCTAAATGACATGCAAGATTGCTACTGTAATGCTCTATCAATACATGTTAAAGTGCAATGATCACCTTTAGTTTAGGCCGATTCTCTTGATATCAATGCTAATCGAGAAGTTCTAACAAGAGGGCCATCTCTTGCAATCTTCCCCAAATATATTCTTATTTAGGGTCGACAATCTTAAATTGTTTAAGTGCCTCCAATTAACAGACACATTGCATGCATAAAATTTAACTAAATTAATTACAATCAATTCACATACTTCCTTGTACTATATATTAACCACTAAGAAATTTAATTATGTATGAGATATAAGTAAGCAATAACACTATCAACCAACATCACCATTTATGCAGTAAAAATAAAGAGTTAAGGGTTTGGAAAGCTCAATAATAGAGTGCAAGTCAAATATTGTTGAATGGAAGCTTAAGAGTCCCAAGGATCTTCCTTCCACTTCCAGGAAGAAATTTTGAAAACTGAAAAAAAAAAAGAATAAAAGGTCCTAA
Organism: Gossypium hirsutum; assembly: GCF_007990345.1. Lineage (NCBI taxonomy): Eukaryota > Viridiplantae > Streptophyta > Magnoliopsida > Malvales > Malvaceae > Gossypium > Gossypium hirsutum. The sequence continues at coordinate 76,903,590 of NC_053432.1, forward strand.
CCTAAAACAAAGAACATAATAAAATTCTATTATAAAAATTAGCTATCAACTTCCTCTCCTCTCTAAATAGTCGTAAAATTCTCTTTTTTGTATGGAAGTATTTGGATAAGTAATTTTACACATTTGCCTTTAATAAATCACAATTTTTCTACAAAAAATCACGACCTTGCAAAGTTAGGGTTGCGACCCTCCCTCAAAATTCCTTAAGTTGTTTTTATATCTAATCTAGATCTGAAAGCATCGCAACCTTGAATGAAGGTTGTTGCAATCCTTTGTTGACGAGTAATCTTCTCATGTTGATTAGTGATAGGTATCACAGCTGAAGGACAAGGTAACATCATGACTCAATTTGGATGATTGATCTTCTTCTTCAATTAGTGCAGAAGGTAGCGACGCTGCTAAGATCTTTGTCGCGACTTTGGAGGAAAGTACTCTTCAAATAAATTCTCAACATCGCGATTCTCATAATTGCCTCAACTTTTAGAATAACTTTGGGCATAAAGTCACAAATTTTATCTGTCTATATAGGTTGGGACTTCATTATTAGTTTAACTCACTATCCTTGCATTAGGACCTTTCACCTAGAAGATGAGCATGTAGAAATAAAATATTGAACTTAAATAATAAAAACTACTACGAATGCAAGAAATGTTCTAAATAGTAAGATAAGATGTAAAAATCCTAGATTTGGATAATTACTTGCTAATCAAAAATGGATTCCAACAAAAATAAAATTTAAGTAGAAACGAAACTAAAACTTAATTGAATTAATAAATCCAAACCAATGTCTACCATTGAAATGTTTTCAATCTTTACCCCATAGTGGCGGTGGCAGAGATTGGACTTAATCCTCCTCGCTGTTCGTCTAATCTTTGTACTTAAAAAAGGCATTGAACTTCGTTATTATCTACACTAAAAACACGGATAAGCCTATAGTTTTTATTAAGCTAGCATTGTCTGGGAAGTGGCAATGGATTAAAGACATTATAGGGCGCAGGTCATTACTATTATTCGTTTTGTTTCCCATATTTTACCAGCATGTGCATCAATAGTTATAAGCAATCATATATGGCTATCCCTCTCTGTTACCAGGGTCCATGTCTCATGTCTGTATCTGGAATCAAGCATTAATCATACACATAGATATAGGGGTATGGCTCCCTCAGGCCTTCAATTCATCCAATTAAAAGTAAAAACTGTATATATTTACTTGCTCAGCAGATATGCTGAGAAAACACTCAAAACGAACATGAAATGAAGAAAACAGTTCTAAAAAATAATGAACCGCAAATAATCAGAATACTACAACAGACAAAATTTCCTATGAGAAACCATATTTTCTCTAACGACACGTTTGATTTTAACTAAAATACTAGGCAGGCAGCGACTAAAAGATGCCCCAAAGTTTCTAAAATTCACGCTCGGGAGACCATAAATCAGTGTGTTTTATGGCTTCTAGGAAGTCCAAATCAACATCAGGCCTCAAATATTCCATGGTGTGGTCTAAATCAAAGCCTGTTTCATCTTGGTTCCCACTCTCCTGCAGTCCACCTCCCAATCCGTACTTGTCATTTCTAATTAAGGCAAAAGGCTTCACATCAGCTATGGCTTCTCCTGACCAACTATGCACACTCTCCAATTTGTTAGCGGACCAGTTAAAGCCACCACCAACAGATGTGGGAGTATTTAGTTGTTGCTGGCAGCTCGAATCTGGGGGCACATAGCGCTTGAGATCATAAACATCATCAAAACAGTTGTAGTTATAGAAATCATTAAACCCCCCAGGTTCAACATCCACTTCGTCCCTTGATATACTCCCTTCTGCTTTCATTTCACTTATAGGCTTACGATAAATATCTGAATCCGTAAGCTCAGTCTTCAAGTTATCATCTTCACTATACCCCTTACCGGATTCAATACTTCCAGCAAGCTCACCTTCCCAGTTTTCCCTTGTTACTGGCGTCTCAACTTTAACATCCTTAAACGGATCCAACTCAAATATTGCAATGCCAGCATCTTGGTCTTCATTATCCAGGTAATTGTATCTAAAATTGAAGTCACTTTCTGATTCTGTTCCTCTTCTCTCCAAGGTTGTCTGCGTGTTATAATAATCAGAATCCATACAACTGTTCCTTAATTGGCATTCCTCATCTTTAAGCTCATTGATACCATTAGAGTTGTGGATTCTAAGCTCTTTGCATCCTGTTGATTCACTGGCTCTGGCATCTGTTGCAGTGTCCTCTGCTTCCTCCTCCGTACAAACTTGAGAATAATCATGTTTGCCTGTCGAATTAATCTCTAGGAGTACCTTAGATTCTTCAACAGGCTCTACTGCAGGGGTCTCATAATTAGCTCTTTTATCATCCAAAGTTGACGTTGAAGTAGATTCGATTGAACCTATCTCAGTAGTGGAGTTATCTACCGGTTCCTTGGAATGATGATCAGGGAAATTGAGACGAGCATAAGAACCGTACATAGCCGTTGCTGCCTCATCATAAGCAAGAGCTGCATCAATGGCATTAGAGAAGGTTCCAAGCCAAAGCCTGTTGTTTCCTTTACTTGCTAGACGATTTCTGTTGATGGGTTGTCGGATTTCAGCTACCCACTTCCCCCATATCCTTTGTCTTACACCTCTGTACTTGCATCTGGAGTTCTCGGGGCCTCCTTTCCCTTGCATACACCCCTTTTTGGAACCTTTGGCAGGAAGCTTAGAAACCTTTTTGAGGCCATCTTCTTCACCCAAGCCAAGTTGGTTGTTGTTGTTGTACTTCTTCCACTTCTCAATAGTGTCCTCTACTGATTCACGTCCACTCATCCTTGTGCGTGGTTTCTTATTACTAGCAATAAAACCATCCTCCGTATCACAAGAACTGCGCTTTATTTTCATAGGTACCTGATTCAACAAAAAAAAGAGAAAAAAAACCTGACAGAGAGGAAATCGAAGTATGTATATATATATAGCTAGTGACGTAAATATGTAATGAAAGGAAACAGAATAAATTAGGAGCAGAAAAAGGAGAAAGGGAACACTGGGTCAGGAATGATCTCAGAGGCTTTGACGAAGTAAGGGTTTAACTTTGTCTTTGGGTTTTGTGTGGTGTATTGTATTATGGAAAGCAGTGGAAATCTTGACGTTGTAATCTATTTTTGGTGAGGGTTAGCTAAGGATTCCTTGGGATCGAAGGAAAACACAACATTTGATATTTTTTATTTGACTTATTTGTGCATTCCCAAAATGGATAAAAAGGGGACGCGGCATCTTTTGTATGGATCATAAGATAGGTATATAAGTCGTGGCTAAACCCCGACAAACGTAGCTCAGTTCCCATCCCATCCCATCCTTACCTTTTCTTGGCGTGGAAGACTTGTCTTTTACTAGTACTTTTCAGCGTGCACATTGCGGCCGCTGCTGCTTTTTCCATGTTGTATCATATTTAATATACAAAATAGTACGGGAAACTCTAGAAAAGAAAAGTTAATACAAGCTTAGAAAAAGCTTTCAAAAAGGACAGTTTTTAGAGGTTATTTTATATGAAAATGGTGAATTTTTTTTTTAAATTAGGTTATTTTTTAAAAAAATATTTAAGGAGAATTTCATGCAAGACATATATTTTTTTTAAATTAGGTTATATGAAAATGTAAGGTGCGTTTTCCTTTAATGGTACTAAAATCCAACAATCATAAAAATTCATACATAAACCCCTAAATTCATTCTTTTCACCAAAATACTCAATACTCATTCTTTCTTCCTAAATTCTTAATCTTCAATTTTCAATCCCCAATTTCTAATTTTATATTTTCAATATCCAAATTTTAATTTTCAATTTCAAACTTTCAATCCTCAAATATTGTTTTAAATATTTTTTTTGCATTTTATTCTCTTTGATTTTATTCTTTTCTTATAAAATTTTAAAAGACAAATCAATTTATTCCTTTTGATGACAAGTATATCTCTCATGTTCAATTACAAATGGTAAGTAAGTTTATTTAAATAGTTAATTATTAAGCTGTTTAGATTATTAATTTTTATGTTTATATACTTAGCCCGAATATTAAATTTTAGAGACGTACATAAACAATTTAAGCAAAGAAGCACCGAAGGTCATTCATGGACACTTGTGAGATGCAGGCTTTTTATACGCTACTCGCATGCTTATGGGGACTAAATTGGATCCCCCACTCATAATAACCACACAACACGCACACTCATTCCCTGTATCATCACCTTCAATCATGGTTTATTTTACATAACCACCACAACATGCACAATCATTCCATACATCAACACATGCAGCACCAATTTATTTTAAACAATCACCAAAACAAGCCCCACCATTCCCTGCATCAACACCTTCTCTAAGGATATATTATGCACGACCGATACCCACCGTGCCATATTACATACCAGTCCCGCCAACAACACTGACACATTCGATATCACCTTTAGTTCCCACATTCTATTTGCAATCGAGTTAGGTGACACCATATAATGGCTCTCGATAGTGTCGTAAATACCTCAGCATCGTTGTTCTACCAAGATGGGTCGTCCTCGCAACCGTTGACTCAACCCATCCACGATGAGTGGCTAGGACACGATCGGGTTCAACCACAGAGGAAGGAGACGAAGTCAGAGATTGAGATGTGCACGTCAAGGTGAGGCCGAAGTTGACGAGCAATCGCCAAACGCAATAGTGTGACATAATCTTAGGCGTGCTCGATCCCACCCGATTGTGGCACACATTCAAGATGCCCATGATTGCGTTATTTTGTAATTTTTTATATATTTTGTTTTACATTCAAAAGGTACACTTATTTATGATGTACAAAACAATTTTATTAAATTGTTTTGGTTTGTATGCAATCAAGTTAATTAACAATTCAAGTTTATCATACTATTTTTTTTATTTTGCTTTGGAAAAATTCTAAAATATATATGGTTTCAAATTTATGTGCTTTAACATAGAATTAGTTATATTGGCACAAGATTTTAACTTGGCATGTTTAATTTAACTCAAAAACTTCCACTCGACTCAAATTTCATTTCACTTGACTCGATTCGAGAAAATTTCAAGTCGAGTTAGAATGATAAATTAGGACACGTGTGATTTCTACATTTTCCTCGATCAAGTTTATCCCGAAAATTCTAGGTTGTAGGGGCTTAAAAGCAATCTAGTTTTGTGGTTGAAATAGCCATAGAGAAAATGCTCCCTACATGGGACGCTTTCGTCTAACATGGCAATGAAAACATTTCCTATAGGATGTGTTTTCAAGCCACATGTTTGACATGTCAGAGGAAAACACCCCTTATAGGGAACATTTCCTTTCTAGCCATTTCAACCACCTTGATTTGATTGCTTCTGAGCCTGCAATCGGGATTCCCAGAATAATTTTTTTTGCCTTTATATCCCACCTTATCCCTTATATAAACACCCTTCTTCTTCCCCCTACTCACCACATCTCAATCTCCTCTAAATTAATTTTTTCTTCATTTTGTGTTGAAATTTTAAGGTTTAAAGATTTATTTCTCTCTCGCTTTGAGGGAGACGTAGTCATAGTTTTAAGTTGTGATTGAATTCACAGTGATGTCATGGAGCTCAATAACCTACAAATTTCATCTGCCATGTGAATATGACGTCATCACCTTATCCCTTATCCCTTATCCCTTATAGGGAACATTTCCTTTCTAGCCATTTCAACCACCTTGATTTGATTGCTTCTGAGCCTTACAATCGGGATTCCCAAAATAATTTTTTTTGCCTTTATACCCCACCTTATCTCTTATATAAACACCCTTCTTCTTCCCCCTACTCACCACATCTCAATCTCCTCTAAATTAATTTTTTCTTCTTTTTGTGTGTTGAAATTTTAAGGTTTAAAGATTTATTTCTATCTCGCTTTGAGGGAGACGTAGTCATAGTTTTAAGTTGTGATTGAATTCATAGTGATGTCATGGAGCTCAATAACCTACAAATTTCATCTGCCATGTGAATATGGCATCATCACCTCAGAAACCAAGATCGCTTTGCAACTCGAGGTCTAATATATATAACAGTTTACCAAAACTTTTAAGGATTTATCAAAATATCTAAGAATTTACCAAAATTTCTATTGTTTTACCAATATATCTAATAGTTTATCAAATTTTCTAAAGATTTACCAAAATTTCTATCCTTTTGCCAATACTTTTGAGACTTTACCAAATTTTCTAAATCTTATACCAAGTCTTAACAATGATCAAAATTTCTATAATTTTACCAAAATATCTAACAATTTACCAATATATTTAACGATTCTAAGAACTTACAAATATATCTAACAAGTTGCCAAAATTTCTATCTTTTTATCAATATTTATGAGACTTTACCAATATTCCCAAATTTTCTAAACAGTAGACCAAGTCCTAACAATTACCAAAATTCCTATGAGTTTACCAAAATATCTAACAATTTACCAAATTTTCTATCAATTTTATCAATATTTATGAGACTTTACCACTATTTCTAAAGATTTACCAAAATATCTAACGATTTACCGGTATATTTAATAAATTACAATTTTTTTAAAGTTTTACCAAAACATCTAACAATTTACCAAAATATCTAACGTTTACCAATATTTATGAGACCCAAAATTTCTAACATTTTACCAATATTTCCAAATTTTTTAGACCCTATATCAAGTTTTAATCATTACCAAAATTTCTATAAATTTACCAAAATATCTATGGATTTTACAATATATCGAACTATTTCCCAATATTTCTAAAGATTTACCAATATATCTAGCGACCAAAATTTCTACTAATTTACCAATATTTATGAGATTTTACCAAAAATTTTAAGATTTTATGAATACTTCCAAAATTTCTAATTCTATACCAAGTCTTAAGAATTAACAGAATTTTCTGACTGTACCAAAATTTCTAACAATTTACCAAAACTTCTATGAGTTTACCAATATTTCTAATAACTTTACCAAAATTTATGTGAATTTACCAATATTTCTATCAATTTACCAAAACTTCTATGAGTTTACCAATATTTCTAATAACTTTACCAAAATTAAAGTGAATTTACCAATATTTCTATCAATTTACCAATTTTTATATGGATATTTTACCAAAATAATTAACATTTTGAATTTACCAAGACTTTACCAATATTTCTATCAATTTAATTGATTTATTAAATATCTAAAATTTTACCAAAATATCTAGTATATTACAAAGCTCTTAAAATTAAAGCCAAAACTCTTTTTTAACAGTAACCTACAAGCTTCCTAAACAGTGCGTGTAGATATTAGTCTGGGTTTAAAGAAGAAAGTAGTAATTTCTCGTCCGGTGGGCGTTAGTACGTGGAAATATCTACCTTTCTAGCAAAATGGGCTGTCTTGTCTTGACAATGATGTCATCAGATAACGTCCTTGTGTGTGAAATCCTAACAGTACTTTTTCATATAATGTATCTTATCCACTTATGAGGGAGTACTTGTCAATAAATTCCATTGAATTGTTAGATATGCCATGCGTGATCATAAGCTGGATAATTTTTACCTACACTGCATGAAGAGAATGCCTACTAAATGACATTTCATTTCTCTGTTCAATTCACCAACTATATACCATACAGTTGTGCTGCCTGAAAGAAAGTTGAAGTAGCCAAAATGCACAAGAAACCATCAACTCATGCACAATCATCCAAAAAACACCCAACATCAAGAATTTTGTCTTCAAAGACTCAGCAAGGCAACCAACAAGATAAGGGATTAAACATGCAGAGAGTTCTTTTCTATTAGGATTTTTTTCCTCAATCAATGGCCTCCAAAGTAAAATATTACATGCAAAATACAAAGCATAAACCACTTCTGCATAAAAGAAATGAGATGGTATACACCAATATATTAGCCACAAGCTTTCTCCAAATTCCTGAAGGTCTATGATTTTAGAAGTTGGATTTGGATTTCAAAAATAAGTGTAAATTTAGTAAACTATTTAGAAATGTACCCTTCATGATCATTTTGCAAATCCATGGATTTGTTAGAAGCCTATTTAGTAATGAATTTAAAATGCTTAAAATATATTTGAATTTGACAAATCCATATTTTTATACTTTTTTCTAATATAATTAGATTGAATCTCAACTAGTTTGACTATAATATATGCATTTCATTCTTACCATTTTCATAATAATTGAAATCCAAATCCAAATGATCAAACGGAGCATAATGATTACATTCTACACAATGTTTTGATACCTAAAGCCTAGTTTGAATAATTATTAAAAGAAAAAGCTGATAACAACCTTGACTTGCAACTTAAAACATTATATAAATTATGCATTTCTGTGACATATGAAGAACATAGCATGCATGTGAATCGTAATGCCTCAGAAATAACACAAAATTCTGCATTTGCAAACTGATTTCAGGTGAGAGATATCAAACCCTTTGAAAAGCACATGTCATTCAGCTCCAGAATATTGTCTAGTCCACTCCTTTATCAAATCCAGGAAGCTTTAGTGAATACAAGGCAACTCAACCTAAGCGTTCAGTATTTTACATCTAAATGTTAAGAATCTTCATCATGCACTCGTTATATTAGCTTTAAAAATAAAATCTATAAAGCCATAACACAAATTCCCATAGTGATTCAAGAGACAAACAAAAGAATCACTAAAAGAGGAAGGCATTAATTGTACCACAAATCATTATGCATTCACAACAATAGCAGGAATCAAAATGCTAAAAGCAAGGTGAACCTTCATGGAAAATAACAACACCATTTTTGAACATTTAATGGAGAAACAAACTCTACTCTGCTACCCTCAGTACTAAGTTCACTTCAAAGATAACCAAAAGACAAGGTTCAATTGGCAACAACTAGTCATGCAAGTAAAAATTAGTCTAGTTTTTAGCCCAAATAACAAATGATACAATAACATTAAGGGAAAACTAAATGAAATCAAATATAAGAAATTACCTGGCAGGATATTGAAAAGAAAACAAAAGGAAGCAATTATTCCAATCCAGCAGACCTAGCAACTTTGTATCTTAGCTTTCTATTGTGATTCTCCTGTCAACAATTAATTTTTAGAACATAACTTGAAAAGCATAAAGAAATCAACTTTAATCACACTGATCATAGAGAAAACAATGAGTAATAAGCTCACCTGTTCAACCACCTTAGCTGAGCTAGCTTCAACGAGCCTGGCCAAGCTTTCGATTTTACAAAGCATTTTCTCATACAAATCCTCTAATCCTGCCGTATAATTAACGGCTTCCGGTCCAATCAACTGATTCAATCTCCCGATTTGCATTCCCTCAGCGCACATATCCAACTCCGATTGATCCTTTGCTATTCGCTTCATTCCAATTAAATTTTCCTCATTTCTACATTCGTTGATCGCCGATGAGCTTCTTAACTCGCAGTTCAAGAAGGGAAGCGCAGAGGTGGGGCTAAACGCCCCGTAATGTCCTCTAAACGCAGGTCCAATGTTGACTATATCGATCGACAGGGGATTAAAACAGAGGTTCGATGATTGGAATTGGAACGCCCGATATTGGCAGGTTTGGATGAATTGGTCTTGTAGAGGAGTGGTGAAGAGGAGGAAAATTGAAGGAGCGAAAAGGGATTCAGAGCTAGCGTTTTGGACTGGGAGATAGAGTTGGGGGTTAGAGGGGAGGGAACGAGTGACTGAGGATTCTCGCATGGAAGGGCGGAGGGGAGTTTTCCGGCGAAAGGAGAACCAGCCGATGAGGGGTTTCTGATTAAGGTTAGTAAGGGTGAGGCGGGAGGAGTCGACTCGGCCGAGTGAGTCATAGAAGGAGAGAAGGGAAGGGAAGGAGAGGAAGCTGGAGATAGTAGCGACGAGTTGTGAATCCGGGGTAGATTGGACGGAATCGTCGGAGAGGGTAGAAAGGGCTATGCAAGTGACGTGGCCGAAAAGGAGGCCGTCTAAGTCGGCAGGGGAAGATGATAGGCGTTGGATCATTGAGGCCAGCGTTGGCCCAGAAATTGCTATTTTCTGCAATACCAGATCGCCCATGACGTGAGAGAGCTCAGAGAAACAGAGAGTTATGGCTATGGGGTGACTGAGATGCGATGAAGAGAGAAAGGGCATTTGCGTGTAACAGGGTCTTGCATTCCCTTACGACTGAAAATTTGGGTTAAAAACTGAAAGTCCAGTGGGTTCTAACATTGCCAGAAAACAGTTCTCTTTCTTACAGGGCTTTGTGTGTCTTCATTCATCCGGATCATTAATGTACATGTTAAAACCTGGCAATTGGAATAAGGAAATAAAGTGTCATACTCATTAGGCAAAACAACATTATTCTCCTGATACAAAAAGAATAGATATGTTTTACATTTACAAAAAAACCACACATAACAACAAACAATAATAAGAATGAAAGAATACCCCCTCTTTCCCTTTCTCCTATAATCATATATATTATATTTGCACCCTAAAATGCTGTAAACGAATAAAGAAAATCTATTCAATTGTTGCTGCAAATTTAGCACCATCATCGCCACGACATGCTGCAGGTGAGAAATCAACGCAATGCAGAGCTAGTTTCAATGTGTTAAGCAACTCATCATTTATGGTTGGCGTATCTCTCATGAGCTCCAAATCAAAGACTTCATTAGTCCATTCCTCTTTTACAATGGATGCCACCCACTAATCGGCTCACCCCTATAAAAAGCTCCAGTATGATGACTCGAAGATTTTTGAATTTAGAGAAATTAATTTATAGTATTGATTAAATCGCAATAGCTTGAGATAAAAATGTAAAAATTAGATTGATGAGAGGCTAGAAATGCAATTTAATCAAAAGAATGTTATGAAGGGTGGATGAAATTGAAATTGAAATTGATTGTGGGTATGATAGATATTAGTTGGTTGATGGAGCTTTATTTTTTTCTTTTATCAACTTCTGAAAACTCAAAAAGATCCATTAAGATGCGATAATATCTTGCAGCGATATTTGCAGCAACTAATAGGAGGGATTATATAATCTTTTTTCTGGCATTACAAAAGAGGTAAACTCATATAAAAAAGACATAAAATCAAATCTTGCACGAAGAGATTTGGTTGAAACATAACTAGAAATAGAATAAATAAATAAACAATATGATTTCTGTGTATTAGTTGTGCCAATAAAATGGAATTACAACTTCGTGTCATGGAGTCTCAATGGATTCACCAGTGTAAGTTATCTAATAAACCATATCCATATACATTTCACCAATGTTAATATAAATGCTACCCAGAAAATGAAGGGAAAAAGGAACCAAACGGGGAATTTATTGTCTAAAAATGAAAATTGAATCAATTACAAATGAAGTGATGTTGTATTACCCTCGCTAAGGAGATTGAGAAAGAGCGATCCTTGGATAAGGTTTAGATACGAGTGGCAGAAACAGCAGGAACAGCGGCAGCGGCGGCATTGGAGGCAGCACCACCAAGGAAGGACAAGAAGCCAGTGTTAGCGGGTTCTTGCTCGTCCAAGAACAGATCTTCAGGGGCCCTAAAGGCACCGTGAGCACAAACGAGACCGAACCCAACCATAATAGCGGAAATGAGAAGCGATCCAACGGAGGTGAGGAAGATGACGAAGACGCTTAAGATGATGAGGATTCCAAGGGTCTCGCGATCAGAGAAGGTGCGGCCAAAGATGACTAGAGGCTGGTCGGCGGGGCGGAAGAGGTACATGAAGACCCAAGAGAAGAGAAGGCCTAGAAGGAGGAGAAGGGAAAAGGGGTGGGAAAGAAGCGAAAATGCAAGAGTGAAACCAATAACCATCAGATAATTAATTCGAAAGTAGGAGTAATTTTTGCGAATACGAAGAGTGGCTTCGGAGAAAGACTCAGGCCTGGAGAAGGCAGAGCGATCAGTTAGTTCAGGCCAGGGACGGCGTTGGGAGATGCCATTGCGAAAGGAATCATTAAGACGAGAGAGGAATGCGCGAAATGCGGAGACGGAGATGGGTGGCTGAGATTCGGTGGACTGGACAGTGGAGATAGGGAGGACAGGCGGACCTGTGGAGGACATTACGGCGAACTTGGGAGAATTGGAGAATGGGGAAAACGTTGTGGGTGTGTTATTGTTATAATTTTTTGCGGTGGTTGAATTGAATTGGAGAAGTTTATGAGAAGGGATTTAGATTTTAGAGAGTTTGGATTAGAGCCAGAGGTTTGGCGTGGAGAGAGATTGATGGGGAAACGAAAGAATGCATACAGCTATAGAACTTCAAAACAAGGATGTACGTACGCACGTACGTTTAACCATGCTTTCTTGTTTTTTCTATTTATTTTTTCAAAAAAAGAAATTTTTAGATTTGAAGTACTCTAAAGTCCAAACTCAGATGGGATCACCTGAGATTTTCTATTATTTTGGGAGGGGTAGCTTTTAACTCGTTCATGGGTCGAATCCAGTCAGATTTAATCATGATATTAATATATTTTAAGTTTGTCTAAGTTTTATTTGATTTAAAATTTAGGCCTAGAATTTTATTCAAACCTATCTATATTTGTAAAAAGCTAACTTAAATTTATTTTAGGCCCGACCATATTATTTTTTAAATTTTTTTAAAAATATATTTTTATTATATTATTTTAATATTTAATAATTTTATATAATTTTTATTTATTGAAAATTTTTATATATTCATCTTAACATTATTTTAACATTTACATTAGAGGAGTACAATATATTTAGTATGAGTTTATTTTTTAATGTGTTTTAGATTACATAATATATAAAAATAATATAATATAAAATATTATAAACTTAAAACGGGTCGAGACGAGTCAGAGTTGGGCCTTGAATGTTCAAGCCCGAGCTCAACCCACATTTTAAATAAGTCTAATTTTTTTTTCAAAACTCGCTTCTTGAGTATAATATTTTTGTCCAAACTTTCCTAAATTTCGGACAGACTTTTAAGCCTGATAGTCCAGCCCATAAACAGATTGAATTAACTCCGATAAAATCACACTTGTAATGATAAAATTTTTCGTAAGTTGACATTAAATCAGAATTAAAATTGTATTTAATCCATAAAAAGAAAATACATTTTGTTTTGTTGGTTCATATGGGATAGTACCAAGATAATATTAATTTCCAGCCCAAATTATTGTGGTTTCATGTTCCTGAGAAACTCGCACATACATGCGTAAACCCAAGATTTGCCAAATATTTCCCACTACTTATTCACCATAATAGAGCATTTGGACTAGACAACATCCATGCGGTGGGGGGATTTCACTGCAGGTCATACTCATAAGGTGGATGACCCATTCCATCCAGCAAAATTATCCAAAAAAAAAAAAAAAGAGGGTATGAGCTCTATCGATCAGCAACTGCCACAAATGGGTTCTAAAAGTCAATATCATCACTGTCAACCACCATGGCATGAGCTGGAGTTGTACAAAAGCTAATGAAAGTGCTAACAGTAAGAAAAAAGGAAAATAAATAGATCAAAATATTTATTTACAGTATCTAATATTTTAAAGCATGCAAAACACTGGAATTTTTTGGCTTTAATCTGCCTAAACAAACAAGGAAATGCAATGAGAAGAAACACATAAATAATGAGGGTTGTTGGGAAAATGCGGCATTGAATCGGATTAGGAGCATTAAGAGATTGTGTAAAGATCTGAAGTGGTTGACATGATGAGTCAAATCTGTGGATCCATGATGGATGTTACCAAAGAACAAAGGTCGTGCTCACCATCAAGCCACGCAAAGTCATCTCGACTGGGTTTCTTCAAACTCTTTAGCTCCTGCTTCAAGTAGCTACTCGCTCTGTTCGTCGCTTTGAGGGGAATTCATGCGTGCTTTGGATTTGTTGCTTGTATGGTTGTTTTACGTTATTCCTTGTAGCGGAGGCAAGACTTTCATCTGGCGTTGTATGCTTGGAAAGCCTAGCTGCAGCCTGCATTCTTATGCTCATTCTAAAGTGTTGCGCGGAAGCGTGTGAAAGAGTAAAATTATTGTACTGAAAAATTACACTAAGTTCAATTCCCAGGAAAGAGAGGTGGATCACGAGGATCGCTTACATACCAGATCTTTCCTAGCCAGAATATCCCTCTATCGTAATTTAATAGCACAATAAATCACTACAATGACACTTGCAAAATATGCAGAACAAAAATAAAGAACACTAGAATTTTAACGAGGTTCAGCAAATTTTGCCTACGTCCTCGGGCACTACCAAATATATTTCACTCCAAAAATACAAGTGAAAGTTTACAAATAGGGAGAGAGAACAATTGCCTTAAGTAGAGAATGGCAAGTGTGGGATGAAGAAAGTAAGAAATGGTTAGGCCTATTTATAGTTGAGGTTCAAGGATCAACTTGCAATGTCCCTATACAATTAGGGACCAAAATTGCAATTATCCCATGCCAACTTTTAACCCAACTTGCCAACCAATTTTACTTTCTACTTTCGGTGCCCACCCTTTTTGACTTTTCAAACAATGGGTGGGTTCCAATAATCTCCACCTTGAAGATTTGATTAGGATAATCTTATCTTCACACAATTCTTTCTGCCTTTGACAACAATACTTGATAGTGCCTTCTTCAACTGTTAAACTTGCAGGATATTAATCAAGTTCAAACAATGTTCGAACTTGGTTGCTGTTACCACCTTGGTCATCATATCTGCGGGATTATTTGCAGTCTTGATCTTCTGAAGATAAATTTTCCCCTCTTCAATAATTTCCCGCACAAAATGGAATCGTACGTCGATATGTTTTGTACGTGCATGATAGACTTGATTCTTTGCTAAATGAATAGCACTTTGACTATCACAATACACGTTAATATGCTCCTGAACCAACCCCAAGGTTTTAGCCATACCTTGTAACCAAATAGCCTCCTTTACAGCCTCTGTTACAGCCATGTACTCGGCTTCTGTGGTTGACAATGCAACTGTAGACTGTAGTGTAGACTTCCAACTTATTGGTCCTCCAGCAAGTGTAAACACATAACCGGTGGTTGATCTTCGCTTGTCCAAATCACCGGCATAGTCAGAATCAACGTACCCAATAACACCTTTACCAAGTGTATTATCCTGCTTGAACAGTAATCCAACATCCACGGTCTTCTGAATATACCGTAGAATCCATTTCACAGCTTGCCAATGTCCTTTTCCAGGATTATTCATATACCTGCTCACTATACTAACTGCCTGTGAAATGTCAGGTCTTGTACACACCATTGCATACATCAAGCTACCCACTGCATTAGAATACGGAACTTGCAACATGTATTCTCGTTCTGTATTCGTCGAAGGAGATAGTTGTGCAGAAAGCTTGAAATGAGAAGCCAACGGGGTACTTACAGGTTTGGTCTGCTCGTTCATGCCAAACTGCTGTAGTACTTTCTTCAAATACTGCTTCTGAGACAAGCTAACTCTGCCATGAGCTCTATCTCTACATATTTCCATGCCAAGAATCTTCTTAGCTTCACCTAGATCTTTCATCTCAAACTCGAGATTGAGTCGAGTCTTCAATCTCTCAATCTCAACTTTGCTCTTAGATGCTATTAGCATATCATCAACATATAATAGCAAGTATATGAAAGTTCCTTCTTGTAGCTTCTGAAAATATACGCAATGATCAAATTTACTTCTTGTGTACCTTTGCCCTTTCATGAACTGATCAAATCGCTTGTACCACTGCCTCGGAGATTGTTTCAATCCATAAAGCGACTTTGTCAGTTTGCAAACTCAATTTTCTTTATCAGCAACATTGAATCCATCAGGCTGAGTCATATAGATTTCCTCTTCCAAATCACCGTGTAAAAATGCTGTCTTCACATCAAGCTGAACTAGTTCAAGATCGTATTGCGCAACCAAGGCTAGCAAAATTCGAATAGACGAATGCTTCACAACTGGAGAAAACACTTCATTGTAGTCTATTCCTTCTTTCTGAGCGTAACCCTTTGCTACCAATCTAGCCTTGTATCGAATTTCATTTTTACCAGGAAATCCTTCCTTCTTTGCATATACCTATTTGCATCCAATTGCCTTCTTTCCCTTGGGCAGTCTCACCAACTCCCAAGTCCTATTTTTATAAAGAGACTGCATTTCTTCATTCATAGCTTGCTTCCACTTTACACCATCAGAGTTACTTATTGCTTCTGTGTAAGTGGAAGGAACATCATCATCTGCAATTGGAAGTGCATAGGCCACCATATCGTCAAAGCGAGCAGGCTTACGAATCTCTCTTCTTGGCCTCCTATATGCAATTGAATCTTGTTGCTGTAGAAGTTCTTGGGTCGAAACTTCTTCATCATTTGTTCTTTCAATATTAGCTGGATCATCATTAACCTTTTCAAACTCCACCTGCTGCAAAGTACTACTGGTTTTGTCATCCTTTTGTGAATCCTCGTTCTTCATCATGGTTGATTCATCAAAAGTTACATCTCTACTGAAAACAATCTTCCTTGTATCAGGACACCAGAGACGGTATCCTTTTACACCACCAGTTATACCCATGAATAATGCTTTCTTTGCTCTTGGGTCTAACTTAGATTCTTTTACATGATAATATGCAGTGGAACCAAAAATATGTAAAGAATCATAATCAGTAGCAGGTTTACCAGTCCACATCTCCATAGGAGTTTTTCCATTTATTGCAGCTGATGGCAATCGGTTAATTAGATGGCACGCATATGTAACTGCCTCAGCCCAAAATTCCTTGCCCAATCCAGCATTGGACAACATACATCGAACTTTCTCCAGTATAGTCCGATTCATGCGTTCTGCCACCCCATTCTGCTGTGGTGTATCTCGAACAGTGAAGTGTCGCACAATGCCCTCATCTTGACATACTTGTAGAAATGGATCATTTTTGTACTCAGTACCATTATCTGATCGAAGTCGTTTGACCTTTCGACCTGTCTGAGTCTCCACCATCTTCTTCCACTTCAGAAATGCATCCAAAACTTCATTTTTTCTTTTCATTAGATACACCCATACTTTTCTTGAATAATCATCAAGAAAAGTGACAAAATAGTGCATACCTCCCAAAGAAGCCACTTTGGTAGGTCCCCACACATCACTGTGAACATAGTCCAGAATTCCTTTCGTATTGTGAATTGCTGAACCAAATTTTACCCTCGTCTGCTTGCCCAGAACACAATGTTCACAGAATTCCAATTTGCAAGAATTTGCACCTTTCAACAAGCCTTGCTTCGCCAAAGTCTGCAAAACTTTTTCACCAGCATGTCCCAATCGCCTATGCCATAACCTGGTAGCCTCTGAATCTACATCTTTTGCAGAAGCTGTTGATGTTGATCCAATAACTGTACTTCCATTTAAATAGTACAAGTTATTTCTTCTAGTGCCTTTCATCACCGTCAATACCCCAGCTACTACCTTTAGTAATACATCTCTCAAAGTGATTGTGAGCCCTTTAGATTCTAGGGCCCCTAATGAGATGAGATTTTTCTTCAAGCTGGGTACATAGCGAACATCTGTCAGAACTTGGATTGAGCCGTCATGGTTCTTCAATTTGATTGTACCTACACCCATTGTCTTACAGGCACTATCATTGCCCATAAAAACAACTCCACCTTCTAGTTCTTCAAGACTAGAAAACCAGTCCTTATTAGGACACATATGGTAAGTACATCCCGAATCCAATATCCACTCATCCGTTTGACATGCCATTGCCATGCCAACCAAGCTAAAGTCTGACTCCTCATCATGTTCCGCTACACATGCATTAGAAATAGACTTGCCCTTTTGTAACTTAGGACAATTCTTTTTCCAATGCCCTTTCTCACGACAAAAGGCACATTCATCTTTGGCGGGTCTCCCTTTGGACTTACCCCTTCTACCAGGTTTGCTGCTGTGTGAACGACCTCTTACTGTTAAGACTTCTGCAGTTGTATCTCTGTAATCTCTTTTATCTTTCTTTCGAGTCTCAGATCTATACAACGCACTACAGACTGCATCAAATGTGATTGAATCTTTCCCATGAAGCAATGTGGTGGTAAGATGATCATATTCATCAGGAAGGGAATTCAACAACAATAATGCCTTGTCTTCATCTTCAAATTTCTCATCCAAATTTAGCAAGTCTGCTAAAATTTTATTGAATGAGTTCACATGGTCATTCATCGACATACCGGGTGCATACGTGAACCGAAAAAGTTTCTTTTTCATATAAAGCCTATTTTCAAGACTTTTCGTTAGAAACTTTTCTTCCAATGTATCCCACAGCTTCTTCGCTGATGTCTCCCTCATGACGGAGTACTTTTGCTCTTTGGCCAAACATAGGCGGATTGTACCACACGCCTGTCTATTGATCTTGGCCCACTCCTTGTCATCCATCTTGTCAAGTTTTTCTTCAAGGGCTATATCCAGCTCTTGCTGACATAAGACATCCAGGATCTCACACTGCCACATACCAAAATTATTGGTACCGTCAAATTTCTCTACTTCAAATTTTGCATTTGTCACAGTAGTCCTTGCTGATGACGATGCTGCTGCCATTTTTCTCCTCAGTCCCAACTACTGTATACGTGAACAGTCCCGTATACGTGAATAGTGCCGTATACGTAAATAGTACTGTATACGTGAATAGTGCCGTATACGTGAATAGTACCGTAAACGGTCGTATTCCCCAAGTACGAACCTGGCTCTGGTACCAATTGTTGCGCGGAAGCGTGTGAAAGAGTAAAATTATTGTACTGAAAAATTACACTAAGTTCAATTCCCAGGAAAGAGAGGTGGATCACGAGGATCGCTTACATACCAGATCTTTCCTAGCCAGAATATCCCTCTATCGTAATTTAATAGCACAATAAATCACTACAATGACACTTGCAAAATATGCAGAACAAAAATAAAGAACACTAGAATTTTAACGAGGTTCAGCAAATTTTGCCTACGTCCTCGGGCACTACCAAATATATTTCACTCCAAAAATACAAGTGAAAGTTTACAAATAGGGAGAGAGAACAATTGCCTTAAGTAGAGAATGGCAAGTGTGGGATGAAGAAAGTAAGAAATGGTTAGGCCTATTTATAGTTGAGGTTCAAGGATCAACTTGCAATGTCCCTATACAATTAGGGACCAAAATTGCAATTATCCCATGCCAACTTTTAACCCAACTTGCCAACCAATTTTACTTTCTACTTTCGGTGCCCACCCTTTTTGACTTTTCAAACAATGGGTGGGTTCCAATATAAAGGATTTGCTCATATTATTTCCGAGTCTTATTTGTTGTGCTGCGAAGGCGGTGGATAGGAGCATTAGGTATGATGATCTGGTTGTTGAGTCGTAGATGATGTTACGTTCATTATTGGCGACTGAGAGACAGTTCTAGGAAAACTGTCCATGTTGGTGGTCCAGATGTTATTAACAGTTTGGTTCTGAGCATCCTGAGCATCACAAGGCTCGACGTGAATGACAATGGGGCTCTAGTACTGAATTGAGTTACAATTATTGACGGTTGTAGTTGTGAAGAGGTGGTTGTGCTAAAGATGTTCTGGTAATGCTCGGGTTGTACATAGCTGATGGAATCTCAAAGAAAACATATTGCCTAGATGGATTGACAACTTCTGTTGGCCTAGCAGTTCCAGAACTTGTCATTCTCGGTGGAGGAGCAGCGCCTAAAGTTTCCATTAACGGTTAAAAGGATTTGGAGACATGATTGGTTACCGTGGTTCAAAGGTTGTGATATCTACTCTGGTTAGTCTTAGTTGCTTAATAGGGAGAATCCATGGCTTCTTGCTCAGATTCCCATATACGGTGTTAGTTATTGAGGTCTATTTGGACTAGACTGGATCAAGGCTTTAGGAAGACTTCAAAACGGAATGCAATTACGGGAGCACCGAAGTTAATCCGGATCATTTGTGCTTGCTGGGCTAAACGCCTTTGAATTTGATCGCACCTATGATGAGATGGAATATATAGAGTACATTTTCTTTTTCTTTTTGCAGTAGTATAAAAAAACTGCTTGAAAAATTAAGCACAATCCTTTGGATTTGCAGGCCTCAGTGCCTCATGCATGTCCTTCGAGGGAGCAAAAGAGGCCACCCCCATCTCAGCAGACATCCAATCAATCTGACCATTTGATACTCTTTTTATTATTCTCTAGTTGTGGTTTATTTTTTTTAAAAGAAAAAAAAGGTCAACATCCCATGCTGATGCTATGGGTGGCGGCAGTGCCCCTCCAAAAAAAAAAATACTGGGAAAAGTAAGCTGGTTGAGAATCACAATGCTCAGTAGAATTCTGCTTACTTTTTTTAGTAGCAACACAAGGATTTCGAAATGGAACTGCTGTGAACTCCCTGCTAGTTTCTACCAAATCTAAAATAAAAATACTCGTGAGATGAGACTTCTCTCAAATGCCTTTGACCCTTTATTACAATCTTCTTGACTGAGTGCAGCAGTGGAACTACAGAGAAAGGTCCTGGGTCTAGGTGAACCACGAAAATTGGAGTTTGGTCTTAATGTCAATTATCTCAAGGGCTAATTGAAAGATGACAATAATTATATTGAAATAGATAATATAAAAAGTAAAACTGTCAGAGGCCTAATCTTTCGTCCCACTGATTTGGGATGTGTCTTTGATTGGCCTCTTGACATTGAGACAGGAAGATCCCTTGTTTTCGAATGCCTTGTTTGCCAAAACCTGAAGCTTCATTGCTCTCTCCCTCCTCTCTTTTCCTTCATTCCCTGAATCGATTACCAAACTTATGGCTTTGGTAATCTCTTCTCTCTTCAACATCACCCCATACGTTTCTTCCTCTCCACACTTCATAGCAATATCTGCCCCCACCCTTTCCCCAATTCCCAATACTTGGACCACCAGCTTTTCATTCATAAACTGATCAGCCAACAATGGCCATGCATGTTATCATAGGCAAACCTGCACATATTCCTTCACCGAGTTTCAACCACAGTGAGTCAACACCCCTCCAATTACCGTGTGAGATAATATCGAAAGTTGGGGTGCCCATCCATGGATTAAAAGCCCTCCCCCTTTGTTTCTCTCCTCAAATCCTTCTTCAGACAACCATTTATTGAACTCATCCGATTTATATCCTTCTCTTACAATATGAATGGCCTGTTTGATGCTTCTAACCCTAAGGCCAATTCAATTATTGTTCCTAAGCAGACGTACTGCCGAGTTTTGTGGCCATGAATCAAGCCACTGCAAGCACTGGACTACATCAACTGAGGATTTGTTTCCTCTCTCAGCCATTTCTAACGTGTCCGTGTTACAAAGTGGCGAGGGACCAATACCCAAATCTTGGTTTCAGTTCTTCAGAAGAATTAACCACCAAACCATATGATGCCATGTCTGCTATTCTCATGTCTTCTTCCTTGACTTTTAAAACTACTGATACTGGATTCAGGTCATTAGGTAGCTGCCCTCTAGTTAGTTCAATCCTATCTGGTAAACCAGGCACCACAAAGGGCTCTAGATCATCGGAGACCTTCTCGTAAATCTTGGAAAGGTTGATAAAATGGGAACAAGTGACAGTAAAACAGCTTGTGCCATCGAAAGCAAGCCTTGGAATTTTTAACTTTTGAGCAGCACCAAATATCCAGGGGTGATGTCTATTTGATAAAATACAGCTTGGTTTGGGTTGTGTCTCTTCCAGGAACTGCTCAAGTGGCTTCTGTAACATCCCAACAGCAACCATAAAATTCTTTGACAAGGTCGCGATGGGAGGGCGTCTATGTTCTCGCAACCCTCAGGCAAGCCGGCCTCGATACATGGAAATCGTAGTTGAAGAAGTTGGAGTTGGATCCCAGAAGCGATATCGCGATCAATGATGGTTTTGATCCTGGAAGCATTAAGAGGTGTGGTGACTATGGTCACTGTCACACCATGTTGAGCCAATAGCCTTCCCATGTCCACCATGGGGATAAGGTGACCCGGGCACATCAAGGGTATGAAAACAAAGTGAAGCTTAGAGGATTGAGATGACATGCTGTCGTTTGGGTTTTGTGCTCTTGTGCTACTGGACTCAGCTCTGAGGTGCATTTCTGATGTGATCATACAAATAGAAATCACAAAGTATGTTTATCCTTTATGCAGACAAAATATGAAAGATGCTTGAAAAAAAAAAGAAAAGAAAGACGACGTGAAACATGTCATGCAGGCTGTCCTTTCCCTTGCATTATATCCACTAGATGTTTTCCCAGTTAAGTTGCGAATAGTGCCGATGTGCCAAGTCGTCTGATTTTTAAATAAATTGATTTCAGTTTTTTACCAAGGGTTTTTCTTAAACAAATGATTTTGTGGTTTTCACTCCTTAAATAAATATTTTAGTTTTTTATTCAATTTAATTTATATTGTTGATATAACTCAATCTGTATTTTATTAATGTAAAATGGACTAACTATAAATAGAAGTACCCCTGACTTCATTTCTATCTTTCACTATTGAGTTATTCATACGCTTAGAGCATTTCTTGAGTACTTTACTTCTCCTACTTGTTTCACCTTAGTAGCTTTCTAATTTTGGTGCCTTAGATGATTTTCTAGATTATCAGCTTGAGTGTTTAGGTTGATTTAGTGAATTTGAAGTGAATCCTTGTAAGGTGGCACAATTTACTTGGTTAAATTTTAAATCCATGATAGTTGAGATCAAAGTTCATGGTTCAATTAAATACTAAGTTGAGATGATGTCTTATGCCAAAGATCAATATGTCCTATTAGAGATTCAAGGGAGGGCTACGATATTAGGATTTGTACCCTTAATGTAGTAATTTCATCACAAATTACCATAATGTTTCAAACTGTTTAATTTAATAAAATTTTCACATGTTTATTTAATTTTTTTGTGTGGATGCCCTCAATGATTTTGCAAGTAAAGCAAATTGTTAAGATAATATTAGTTCATCAATTAACTAAAGTTTAATTAATATAACAAATAATGTTTTGTAATGCAAAAGACAACCATATATTAGAAGGTAATTGAAATATTTTGTAGTTCATGGGGTCAAATTGAAAAAAATATAAAAGTTGAGGACTAAAATTATTATTATACCAACTAAAAAATGCCACCGTACACCACTCAATGGTTAAGTGACCAAAAAAAACAATCTTGAAAACATTATTGACCAAATCAAAACATTTTTTAGTTATGACTAATAATGTAAGTTATCTTCTTCTTTTTTTAAAGAGTAAGAATAAGAGTTAAAATTATTTAAAGATCAAACTAAAATCGATGTCAATTAAAATTATAAATATAAAAAAAATGAGAATTCATCAATAAAAGATATATTATAACTTGATTTTGAAGATTCTATCTCCTAATTATTATAGAAGAGAAATGGAATTGATGATACAGAAAAAATTCTCGCATTAATGTCACATGATTGGTTTATATTTGACAAATTGAGCACTAAATGTAATAACAAAAGTAAAAAGAAAAATGATTCCGCGCTAGAGATAGGCGTAAGTGTAGTACTTAATTTAAGTAACTAATGTAAAGGGTATATATATTATAGTTTAGAGCGGTTTGCATTTATATCATAGACTTTGAGAACAAAACGAGTTGTGGGAATAGACAAGGTGTTCTCTAAAATGGTGCCCAATGTGGCAATCAACCTTCTCTTCACCTCTCTATTAATGCCGCCCATTGAGACTATCTCTGCGTACGCCGCTGGCTCCTTGTTCCCGTTAAACCTTATTGCCAATGATCCCTTCAGTATCACCATCACGAACTGCGCCCATTGCATGCATATATTATTATTTATTCAAAACAAAAACGATCAAAGAGAGACAGAGAGACAGAGAACAAACTATTATTAGCTAATGATGATGATGATGTGCTTGAAAAAGCACGCAATTAATTAATTTAAGTTTATCTAAAACCACTTCTGTCTGAATGATGTTAAAGGTGATAAGATGGTTTGGTGGGCTAGACTGTAGCAGAAATGCTTTAAGCATGTTATGACTCCGTAGGGACCAGCTTCTCTCATTTGCCCATTTCTCTGCTCTTCTCTTCATCTCCAAGTGAGTGCATCCTTACGTACTCATACAGACAATTGCCACGATAGAGGACCACAAAGGAAATTGAGGTTCCTCTAATCTAATTTATATTAGATATATTTCTTTGATAGCATACCAAATCTAGGGACTAGGACCATGTTTTCACCCTTTTTTTAATTCATAGTTTCTCATCTTGTTGCTAAAGCCAATACAATATTTGATATTGCTGGAAAATGATATGCTACACCCTGTTGCACAATCATCCAATATTACAAACCACTATATATACAGACACATGTAATATATCTTCTATCAAATTAAACCCCTTTTTTTTTTCTATTTTCATTGACTTCAGATATTTGATACTCAGCAGCTGGCTCTTCCCCTGAACTGAATCTATCAATATTTTTATCACCAAAGTTTTTCCTTTTATATAAAGAAAAAAAAGAAGTCAAATGATTTAAGTTAAACAAGGAATGAATGGAATATTATGCCGTTCATGGTAATCTTGGTCATGATACCATCTAGATGAAACATTGGAAGCTTTCCATCCATGACCAAGAAGATAGAAAGCAAGAAACAGAGTAAAAGCAGACAAAATCATAACATAAAAGATAAAGAAGAGATTACGTGTTCAGGTCTTCCGATAATGGAGGCGACGGCCTTGGTGGCTTGAGAGAAGAGGGGATCGGTGTCAACCTCGTCTAAGTTGAGGTTAGTGGAGATGTAAAGGCAAGGCATATCCTCTTTATATATCTCTACCTTAGCTGCTTTTTAATTCTGATGGAGCATACGCAAATGAATGCAAAGCAAGGTAGCTTCTCCTTGCCTTTATATAGGAAATTTTAGGATGAATGTTGCCGAGGGACATATTGGAAAGGGTAAACTACGGTGGAGGCAGAGGTCGCAATCTTGGACAACCCAAATAAAAATTGGGAAACGCGGTATAACCGTTCGTTTTACTCTTAATTTTCTTTCACACTAACTATGGACCGACTTCCACTTTTGACTAATCTCTAATATATCTACAATATTACTACAACTAAATGATGCATTCAATTTTTTTTTGACAGAAAAATTAGTTAAATAATTACATAATCTGATAGATTACTATATTGGAGATATTCATATAAGCATAAATCATATGTTTTATGGTAAGTCAGTTTAATCAATTTAATCGGGTTATCAATTTTTTAATTTTTTTCTTTGAAGATATGACGAATATACCGATATCTAATCCGTATCAATAATTGATAGATTCTCCTAATCAATTTCATTTTATCTTTTTATACAATAATACATATCACTAACATTTTCAATTTCATCCTGAAATTATTATTTTTAACTTATTATTATAACTAGACTAAGTGCTCAACTTCCCCACAAATCATGTAACATTAATGTCGGTTTCTTTTTCTCTTTTTCTGCATATCATTTCGCTTTCTCTCCTATGGTAATTATTCTAATCTTATTAATATATTTAGTGATTTTTTTTTTCAAATACAGACACTAAATCCACAAATTTAAAATTTCAAAAATAGAACCAAAGTAGTTAAATACTTAATATATACTAAATTATGATAAATTCAAGATGTGGGAAAAAATAAAATTATATAACAAATATATTTATAAAAAATTAATATAATTAACAAATGGGAATCTCGTTGAACAATAAAGTATGAATGTTTAAAACTTTGAAGCCCTAGGTTCAAAACCTATTATGTGTTTGCATTTTGTTGTTTTTCTATGTAAAAGATAAAAAATGAAAGAGCGCTCTTAAAATAATATAATTTACCTACATTCCAAAAAATCGTGCACCACAAATAGGAACTAATTAAGAGGCCTGTGATTCCATAGAAAGACATCATGATTTCTTGTGGAAAAAAAAACTATTTGCTGAGACAAAAATAAAGATATCAAATTCCTACCAAGATAACTAGAAGTTCCAACTAATAAAAACCCTAATGAACCAAAAAAAAAAAAAGATAAAGGCCCAGCAGAGATTGCTAGTTTTTCGAGATCTCACTATAAATTCTATCCATATAGATTTTGATCACCAACTCATACATACAAGATCCAGTTGCATTTTATTCGAATTGAGAGAATAACAAAAAAAATTCGACTTTACTTTTTTTGTTTCCGAAGTAACTCTGATCAACTAGTATTATTTTGATATAAACTTTTAGAAGGAATTCATCAAATTGCTTCGATCTAAAATCATCCCCTTTATATGATCACCTATACGGATCTACTAGATATATAGACTTTAATTTCATACACCCGTTCGATATCGATCCCCTTGCTATAATTTATTTAACCCTATATGATGTTTACGTATGCATAAGAGAGACTTTTTCATTTATGACCGGTTCGGGGGAAGCCGGATGTTGTACAATATTCTACTAAATAGGTATCCATGACATCTAAGTCTTAAGAAAAAATTTGTTTCATAATTGAGTTGTAACTCGATTGATGGGTGACACTAATGCAATCAAATGCTTAATAACACTAATAATAATAATACATTGCAATATGTAAGAAATTAAAATGAAAAAAGTTGTTTAAGTTTTACGTAAAAAAATAATAACTGCACCCCCATTATTTATCATGATATTGTTATTTTTCAATAGCACATCAAAAAGTTATCATGTTGGTGAAAAAGAAATTCATTATTAAAAATCTAATTATAAAAAATTTACTCAATAATTATTATTAATGAAGTGGTAAAAAATTTATTTATAAATCTATTCAACATTTGTTCATCCATTGGATATATTAATTTTAATTCATTTATTTAAAAATAATATAAAAATAAAAAATAAACATATTATTAAATAATGTAAATTAATTAATATCCGTATGACATCAATACAATAAAAAATTTAATAATATATATAGGGAAATTATGGGCGAGTAGAATATATATGTTGTACCACCATTTTATCAAACTCGTATCGGATTTGGGGTAGGTGTAGCGATGCCTGTGTAAAGTGATTGATATGTGGCAGAATGGGGTCGAGTAATTACCACTATAAAATATGGGTGATAAACAAATAAAGAGAAGAAATTGGAAAACTAAAAAGACCTCACAAATGAAATCACTTTCCCTTCCATTCACATGTTTTTCATGCATTTCTTTATACCAAATTTTATTATATAGGCGTTGACTTTTTCTATTAATTAAAACTTTCTATATTTGATAAAAAAATTTATAATTATAGATTGAGTCTTAACTCGATTGATATGGACATTATCGTCAATATAGGAGGACGTGGATTTAAGTGCAGTGAAGTGCATTGTCTCATTATAGACTCTGCGACACAATGTCTACAACCGAGATTATTCAAAAAATAAATTTTTAATTGTAAAATTTATTTTCTTTAAATTTAAATTGAATGAATTTTAAGTTTGAATCAATCTTTATCTCATATTCTATTAAAAAATTTAGATTTTTTCTTCCAAACTTTGAATATTTTTATAAATTTTTTTTTCTCTAAGTTCAAGTTTGAAACAGAATTGGACGAGTTTAGATGTATTCAAACTCAAATGATTTCAAGTGAATATGGAGTCATTTTGAGTTTAGATAATCTCAAGTTTGGAGATTGATTTGAATCCATTCAATCTCGGCTCTAACTCTTTATCTCGAGTTTGGGTTCGAGCTTGGATAATTTTTTTATAAAGGGATAAATATCAAGTTTATATATAAAATTTTGGTTCAATATGTAATTTGATACATCGACTTTTATTTTGTGCAATTATACACATGAAATTTGTATTGTCATTCATATTTATAAATAAAACTTTAATTTTGATTTAATTGTACACATTTAAAGAAATAAATACATATATTTATTTATTTTCATATTAGATTAATATAATTATTTGTATATATAACATCTAATATAAAATAGTGTTAATTCGATAATATTATTAATAATTTTTAAAAACTGAATCAAATCGCAATTTCATACATAAAATTAAGCAAAATCAAAATTTATATATAATATTGATATTTATTATCTTTTTAATTTTAACTAATATTTAAAATTTGAAAGAAAAATAAAACTAAAATCCTTAAAAGATATTTTCAGTAAAAAAAGGTCCTTAAGGTCCTTGAAGATACTAATATCGTTCCGAACTTGAAATTCATTCGATGTTAAACTCAAGAAAAGCAAATTTTAAAATTTAAAATTAAATAAAAATTAATTTTAAAAAGTCAAAGGGCTGCTCTCTAAACCGAAAACCCAAAAATAAATAATAAAAAAAATAAAAGGGACCGTTTCTCCCACGGCTGGTGGTCACCCAAATTTTATTCTAAGAACTGCATCTTTCACATCTGGCGAAGTTTCTATAAACCCGGAAGAAAACCCATTTTCTAATGAATAATTATACATATTTAATTCATATTATAGTTCAATTTTATATCCGTTTTACGATACAAGATTTATCATTATCACTCTCTCTAAAGTTTAAACTTATATATACTATAAATTTTAATATTATGTCCATTATTATCTCATTAATCTTATTTTAGAATAATTTTTTACGGATATCTCGACATCTACGAGTATCGAATTCCAATGTATTTGTCACATTGTATTTGCAGAATCTATTATCCTATTATTCAATTATTCATTACTGTTGAATTCCTATTACTCTAGACTCGACATCTATAGGTGTCAAGGTGTTGCTATCATAATTTTAAGATTCTTTTCAGAAATCTTGTTTTTTACAATTAAAAATAAAGAGTTGGCGAATAAAACAATGACTCAACTCTTGTGTGTGTCTAGTTTTGTTTTTTATTGAAGAAATTGACATTTACAGATGGCGACTTCAAGCAAAATGTCGATCGAGTTTTCAATTGGCTCTTTGACCAAGGCAAGACTCGAAGTGTACAATCTATTAAAAGAAACCTTAAAAGTTTGGTGTCCACACCATACCAAAGCTTAGAGACAAAGTTAAAGGAAACGGGTACAAAGTATTCTCAACAAACTAGTATGATGATTGTTGTTGCCTTGAATAAGCAACATCTAGATGCAAATAAGGGATGACCTAAAGAGGGTCCAGGCTATAAACAGGGGGTTGACAGACTCATCGACAACAAGTGCACTCTCACGAGCTCAGCCATGCTGCTACAACTATGATAGTTATCGCCAACAAGTGGATCAGGTCGAGCGAGATGTGGGATAGGCTCTTCATCATATGTTGCACGTGATTGCACTCAAGCTTGTTTGTTCCAAATTCAAAAACTGCAAGATACAAGTGCCTTCGAGATAATTCAAAATACGTCATCAAAACAAAATAACGATAATCCCCTAACCCAAAACCATAGAAAGTAATGTAGATCTGTGTCAATCTAATACTCATGGATCATCTATCTGATTATAACAAATTCATGACGCTTGTACCAGTATATTAGTTTGTCTTGAAGTTTATGAACCCAATTTGTTTCCATTCGACCCTTATGTCTCCATCCTAAATTCCCCTATATCTTTCGTCTTGTTACTACCAGCCTCCCCGACCTAATTTTCCCCCACAATATTTGTCTAAAAGAATACCTAAAAAACAATATCAAGCAAACAAAATTAATAAAAGTTACCCTTACACCAATTTAACTCACGTTGGTGAAGTACAAACTCAAAACAAAGAAGGAAAAGTTTAAAACTTAGAAAGCTTAGTTTAAAAACTTTGGAAACTTAGAAATTTTTTGGACTTTGGTAAAAATCAACCATTAATGAACCCAAACACTTTATAAACCTTTTGGTCCAAGGAAGCTTGAATACATTTCAACAACCACTACTGAGAACTAGACACTTGATGAGTTTAAATGTTGAAACGTCAGGTAATAATTAGCAATGTTTCCGCATAATGCACTATAACACATAACCATAAATGCAAGTACACACATTCTTGCACCTCCAAGCAATGCGAACCCCAGAATGCAAGCTCATAACATTCAAATTTTAAACTTCTAATGCGGCACAGTAATTCTCACCCAACATTTAAGACAACTTAACACCTAACAATGTCTCGAGAGAGGCCACTGTATAACCTCCCTCTCGACTGAGGAGCAATTGTTATACCCTCACTCCTTGGAGACAACTCCTAGGGCGCACTCCTCAAATTTACACCTCACGAAGGCCCCACCTACTTCTCGAGCACACCCATCGAAAATATTCATTGGCTTAACATTCGCGTGCGTCTATAGGGCTCCACTCACTAACTACCATCTCTAAGCCCAACTACTACATCCCATTTGAAGTGGTTGATAGCACATCTGATCGCCACCTTACCTAAGCCTATGGTGGCGAACCATTTGGTATCTAACCCATCAAAGGGGACTCTACATATGGCATATTGGAATCGTAGCTAAGAGTATAAAAACTCTTGGATGCACTGGAGAAAGGGATATCTCTATTTCTCTCTCTCCTCCTTAACCCTTTTGACTAGACTCTAGTCCTACCTTCATCTGAAATGCCATTCATAGTAACTCTTTGCCTTGTATCTAACGAGGTGAACCATCTAGCTTAGTCGCCATCTCCTCCCTACTGGATACAGACATCAACACACTTACCAACACAACCAAGACATTATTAACAATCATTTGAATCCTTTATATATAGTTAATTGCTTTTTATTTACAAACATAATATATTTTTAACACCTATTTATTGGTACTTGAAGGGTGTAAAATAATTTATTTTTTTGAAAGTGGTAAAAAAATCATAATAAAAAAATCTCGTTTTTCTAAATTCAAATGAGCACTAAATGTAACATTATATAATAATTAATCTCATTTCGTCTAAATATAATATTTTTCACCAGTACAAAATATATATTATTTATAAATATAACACTTTCCCCTAATCTCTAACATACAAAGAAAAAACAACATAATAAAAAAATTCAAAAATTTGAGCAAATGAAACCCTAAACTAGATATAAATAATATAATATTTCCTCAAAATATATAGATAATATTATATTTTATACTTTTTTAAAATATATGATAATAATTTAATTATATGTGTTAGGATAAAATTGATAAAATTTATAAAAATGGGTTTAAAATTATTGAACTATTTAGATTTAGGATCAAATTGATAAAATGTGTGAACATTGAGGACTAAATGTGTTATTATACTAGTTAGAAGAAAGATAACACCATCATTTCTATTAATCATTTAACAGAGAGTGGTCATATAAAAATGATCTAAAATATTAATAACGAAACTGAAATTTTTTATAATTTAGTGATGAAAACAAATAAAAAAATTGGTAAAGATGAAGAATAAAAATTAAGAAGAGGAAGACGGAGATGGCCCCGCTGTGGGTGCTCGTATCGTCAGTCACAAAACAATCCATGTTATCATTTTCCATGAAGAATAAATCACCATTTCTTATTTAGAATTAGGCAAAACTAATCTTTCTAACAAAACGGTATTAACTAATTAGGAAACTGTAATTACCTTTTTATAAACAAAATTCAAAGCACAAGCATTGGAGGAATTGACCGCCACCCACTCACATTATTATTCAATCATGTTGTCACTTTCAAACTAACCTTTCTCCACATCAAATAATAATAGTTAAGCCAGGCTTATGGTCAAATTATGAATATAAATCATTCTACTATCATATTACAAATCATTCTACAACCATAAAATAATATTGTTATTATAAAATGGTGGTTAAAATTCCTGTCAGACATATATTTAGATATTTAGTATAAGTTCAAATCGTATTATCTCATATTCACTTCAATATTGTATAAAAAAAAGTACAAAATAATAAGCTTTTTGCTTTTTATCTTTAGTTTTGCTCAGTGGCGATGTTAATCTCTAGGCTGGCTATTGCCCAACTTTTTTCCTCTCCCATCAACCCTTTCTTTCTTATTTTCATTTACTACACATGTCTTTTCTCTTTTCAGTTTGCAAATCTATTTTGTGGGTATCTTTGTTATCTTTACAAGTTGTGACGGATAGATAATGGTGCTTATTGTTCACTAAAACTCCATCGGCCATCAATAGTTTTTCTTGAAAAATGGGTTGCTCTTTGTCAATTTCTTAATCTGTTTATGTTTCGAGAGTATTTTAGAATAATAAATGATTTCAAGTGTCGATTTAGACCCGTGTTGTCTTAAGTTTTATATGTTTTTTGTTTGCTTTTCCATTGTTTAATAAGTCTTTAGTTTTAAAAGTTTTTGTCAGCTCTTGTAGCATATTTTTTAGTCTTACTTATGCATGTAATCTTAGTTTTATAAGTGATTTTAGGGATGATTTTATTGTCGTCCTTTCTAGTTTCATGAATACTTGATTCTTTTGTTGGTTTTTGCTCGCCGCTTTAGACCGTCCGGGGCTGATTTCCTTATCACATTAAGTGCTTGCAATCACTCTAGATATGTTATGCTTAAGTTGTAATAAAGCCAATTATCAATATGTCATAATGTTCTATTGATGTTGAGTTTAAAATCTTTATTGTATTGATGGAGCTTGTCATTCATTATCTACAACGAGTGTTTTCTCCAAATTATATGGTTTCATTCATTGAATGAACTAATAAATGTACCTATAAAAAAATATGAATTAATCATATTACAAATATTTTTCTATTAAATATTGATTTACTCAATTTTTATTAAAATAATATAAAATATGTAAAGTAAAAAAGGGAGATATCCACTTATATTGGTATAAAACTAATATGATTTTACACCCTTTTATAAATTTTTCTATTATTGGGCTTTTAACAATCAAACCGTCATATTTCATATTTCATTCATATAAATCATACATGCTAAATTTAGAGTAATTTTTTTAAAATATTTGTTTTATGTAAAAAGGTTTAAACTGTTAAATATAAAATTATATAGATAATATTGTAAATCAATATCATAGAGATATCGAAACTATTTGAAAATTTACATGAATGATAAGTATAAAATATTTTATTTAAATAATACAAGAAAAAATCATTTACGAAAATAAAGTGGGAAAATATTATTTATGAAAATGAAGCATTTTCTACAATCACTCGTAGTATTTCATTGTATCAAACAACATCACCTGAAAAAATACCCAAAATTTTGCATAATAATTTCAGCGGAAAGAAATCGTTTTTAAATGATGCGACTCAATAATCTGGATGCATCGAAAATTTTAAAGCAATTTTTTTTTTCCTTTTTCCATATTTTCAAAATTTTATACCATTAAAATACCAGTTTCTTAACAAAAACACTACAACAGCTCAAACCCTCTCTTCAACCGTTGGTTTAAAAGAAAAAGGTGGCACAGAAAGCATATATGAAGATCCGAAAAAGGAAACAGTAATCTTAATGCCCAAAAGCTCAACTAAATCTAATAATAGGTCGGGTAGGGCTGATGCAGAATTTTAGGTCCGCTTTCTAGGTTCAAATTGAATCTAATCCGAAAAATATATTTAAAATTTTGTCCAAGCTCGACTCATATTAAAAATGCTAAACCCAAACTTGACTTAACCCAATCTGACTGTAATAAATTTTTTTATATTATTATTTTTATATAAAAACAAATTTTAATAAATATAATACATGAAGTACACTAAAAATATTAAAATAAATGTTTCCTAACAAACTGAAAATACAAAAAAAAAAGAAAGTATAGACATGTGATTTTGGTCGAACCTGGGCCAAAAAACTGTACTTGAGGCCCGACTTGTTTAAAAAACGGGTCTTAATTTATGTCCAATCTCACTTTTTGAGCCTATATTTTTGTCAAAGCCCTCTCACTTTTTGAATGGACCTTCAAGCCTGGGCAGGTGATCCGACCCATGATCAAGTGTAATCTAAGCTAAGTTTTCAGCTTTAACAAAAAAAAAAAAGTTGATTAGGTTTCAAAAGCTAAAGGCTAATTATTTTAAAAGTTGTGGGATTAAAATAAAAAATCAAGTTTATAGATACATCCATCTAGCAATTCTCACTTGTTCCCATAGGCAGATTGAGGGTGTGCAAAAAAGTAGTGTTGTCATATACAATGGCGACACAAGTATTCTATAGTATAAAATTCCAAAAAAATAAATTATTATATTTCATGCCATAGAGTCCCTACACATGACCTTATGAGATGAAGACACATCAACCAATCTTCACACACTCTTACGAAAGACAATGGCTCACGAATAGCCAAAGTCATGAAGGCTAAGTTTGGGTATAAAGGAGATATAAGTAACGTGTATGTATTTCATTTTCATTCGTTACTACTTTGTGATGTTTTGAGCCCTTCGTCTCTTTAAAAGAATGTTTATTGAGTTAATTATTGAAGAGCAGGCAAAACATGAACTCGTGTGCCCCAATAGTTTACCTTATTCTTGCATACCTTCCTCTCCCAATCTACCCTTTTATCTTCCAAGTGTAGTAACATTGCTTTTAAATCATACGGAGAATAAAAGAAGATTTTGTTGATATAAAACAAAAGAAATTCCATTTTTCTAAAAGAAATAAATGTAGATATTGAAATCATTAATCTATAATGCCTGGACTCTTATTTTGCCTTTAGATTGATGGCAGAATATTAGCGTTACCACTAACATTAATTTATGTCCCTAAATAACTTTTGGTGGTGCTGGTGGTGGAGATCTGCATGAGATTTGCACCCATTAAGGTTAAATGTATAGAAACAAAATAAAATGGTTTAATACTGGGGAGTTAGTTGCTTCAGAATTAAATCCAAACTGTAGCCTTCTTTCTTTCTTTTTTTCCATTTCATCATGTTTTGCAAATCATTCCTATTTACGTGATTATATTATATGCAAATATTTCTCCATCTTTCTTTATCAATACCTACGTTGATTGTCTTTGACTAGAGCTTAGGTTATGAGATTTTTTTAATATATAAAATGAAAAATTAAATTTTATAATAAATAAATAAATTAAATTATTTAGTAAAATAAGTCCAATAATAAAAGAAGATGATGAAAAAAAGTCAATGTACAAAGTTTTTTTCGAAAAACAAATCAATTTTCATCCTATCTAAAATACTTTAAAAATTATTTAATAAAATAGGTTGGACAACAAAAAAGAGAGAAAAACCGATACAAATTTTCCTCTAAAATAGCTGAAAACAAAAAGTTTTTGGTGCCATCTAAAATATGACGTATTCTCTGTTAATTTAATCTATTTTGCTATATAATTTATAACTTAATTTATTTTTCAATAATTTTTTTGTGATGTACCTTGTGAGAGATTTTTTTCTCCTAAGTAACGTTTTAGATCCAAAAAAAAAAGAGTTTAATTTGATATTTTAACTTCACAGTATTTCTTAAATTAGCAAAAACTTAACTTAATTTAGTGTATCAATTTTTAACACATTTTTTTTATAATTTGCTGACTAAATTTATTTGGTCTAATTTGATACCTAAACTTCACTTTTTTTTAAAAAAAATTATGATCCAAATTTTTTGGTCCAATTTGATACTTAAATTTAACTATTTTTTTTCCTTATTTGATACTTAAACTATTTTTTTGTCAATTTTGATACCTAAAATTGTCAAATGTTATACAAATAACCCTAAACACTAACAATTTAGTTATCAATAAGCGAACAAAAATAGTTAATGTAAGACTAATATGTGGCCGACGATATGGAATTTAATGACAAAAATAATTACAATAATTTAGAGTTTTTCTTGTTTTGCTAAACAATATGTTCAAATTTTACTTTTCATTGTGATTGAATTTAAAATTGCTTTGACTGTTAATGGCAAAAGGAGTTGCATGCTTAAAGCATGGCCTAATCTTTACAAAGTCTTCAGTTCACAAAAATATCGTTATATAGGGGAAAATTCATGTTCAAAAGTTATGTTTTGGACATCACGCTTCAGAAATAAACATTAAAAAAGAAACAAGTGTTTTAAAAACTCAAAATAAATAAATAAAATTTTTATGTTAAATTAAAAAATAAAATAAATTAATTCAGCTAAATATGATTGAACATTTAAAACACACTAAAAATAAATATGATGTCATTTATCATGTATTGATCCTATAATGATTATTTTTGTTATCTCAAAAATTAACATTATTAATATATTCGAGTAATTTATATAATGATGGGTGAACTTGGATATCAAATTGGACCAAAAATATTTAGGAACCAAAATATGAAAAAGTGTTTTAAGTTCTCAAATTGAACTAAAAAAAGAAGAAGCTTAAGATACTAAATTAAAAAATATATATATATATGCCAAGTTTAGATGAAAAATGTTATATTATGTTAAATGCGTAAAAAATAATTAGGAATATGACAAATTCAAATTTTATATTTTTTTATTAAAACCTAATTAATTTATTCATTGTAGATCATGGATGTATCCAAAATTTCAAATTATGCCAACTAAATTATATAATAGTTAATGCAGAATTAGAAATTCTAATCCTACCTGCGAGAGGTTAATCTAATGTTCATAAGTCGAAGCCTTTTCAGGGTTCCACAATTTAAGGTAAAGTCCAAAATTGATTAATAAGACTGAATCGTTCACGTTTTAACAGTGTATATTTATATGTTTCATCCCATCCCATCCCATCCCATCCCACACTACCCCCAAGGGACTCAAATCAATAGCAAGTGAGAAACCATATGTAACATCTGCTGCCCCCTCTAAACCCATGCTCGCTGTATGTTCACTTGAAAATAATGGCCGACAAAAAGCACCTTTTTCCAACAGCCGTGCTAGTTTTCAATTGCCAACCCCCACCCTCTTCGTAACATTCTACCTGTAAAGGTTCCAGCAATTTAAAAATCAACCTACTATAGTAATCGGTTCACCTACAGAATGAATCCCAAAGAGAAAGGAACATACCGAGTCTACGATATCTTCACCAGCTCTCAGACCTCCAATTACATATATTAATCCTTCAACAACAGCAGCAGCTGCATATCCCCTTGCCTGGTTAATTGGCTCTCCACTCATCCATGATCCCATACGTGGGTCATATATTTCAACACTTGGAACCATTTTAGTACCATCAAAACCACCAATAGCATATCTATCCAAGGAACATTCTTGTTAGGAAGATAGTGAAATCACTTCTACTCTGCTTTTACTGATAATTGAGGTCAATAACCCGGACAAGATTAAGTTATATCCACAACACGGCCATCGACTAAAGCAGTTCTAAAACTCACAACTGGAGCTAATAATATAATGACAACAAATAACCAAAAAAGAAAAAGCTTACAGTTTTTCATCCAGAACCACCAGTGAATGGCAGCCCCTCTTCGTGCTCATACTTGGAATTTTAGTCCATGAATGCTCTCTGGGATCAAATCTTTCTGCAGACCTGACATGTTGGAAATTTAAGTCAACTGTCAATGATCGCGGCCAGGGTGAATGAACAACAAATTAGTTTGTTACCATACAGCGGGCTTCATGAATGAAGCATGCATGCATGTTTAAATATAACAAACATATGCAGAAAACCAAAAAGGAAAATGACCTCATAACTTACTTCAGGTAATCATTCCCATCATATCCACCAGTGGCATAAATTGCGCCATTAAGTTCCACAGCAGCAAGAGCAAATCGCTGCAAAACCAAGTCCAGGTAAATTTTAACATTAATAACTTAAATATAAATATTTGATGCATGTTACAAAAGAGTTGCATAATTCAAATTTTAATGATGCTGAAAGCATCCATGATAGGACATATATGATAAATAAATAAAGACATAACAAGCATAAAATCCAAATAGAGGCAAAAACTCAAGAAAAGATGACTCCTCGCTTCTTTAAGTTACTTGAGTTTTAAACCAAATGTTAACCATATTACTCCTTTAAATGGGAGATAATAATAAGACATTAAGAGCATCCTTGTCCTGAAATTGAAAATTTAGTAGTTATTTGATATGCTTTCAGTTATTGCCTATTGGAAAGAAATCCTTCAAATAAATATCCGAGACCTCTCTCAACAGGGAAACTAGATAATCCATTTTCTCTACGCCAAGAAAATTAGAATACCAGATACTTTTACAATAACCAAAAGGAAATGTCAGGCACTACATTCACCTTTTGTAGCATTGAACGCGTGCTGATCCAACGTCCTAGAATTAAGTCAAGCATTTCAACGTCTGAAAAGCATTGAATCCCATTCCCACCACCAATGGCAAAGAGTTTGCCACCCAAGGCAGCTCCAGCTAAGTTTCCCTTTTGCTCCTTTAGGGAAGGGCAGGGTGTCCACTGATCACTTGATGGGTTGTATGATTCAACTTGACAAAAACATAAAAGAAACGTGAGACTTAAAGAAAATTTCCTCAAAAGAAAAAATAAGACTTTAGGACAAGCTAATACCTGTATCATACCATGAATAACCATCACCACCACCAAAGACATAGAGCTCATCATTCAACTGTGCAGCTGAAGCATATGAACGCACAGAACTCATTGGCTGAACTGATTTTATCACATCGTCAGATGGGAAGTAAGAATCCAGTGTTGATAACCACAATTGGCCGTTGTATCCTCCCACTAAAAATATTGACTTAGTAGGATCCAATTGCAGCTCCTCAGCAGGTTCAATTTCCACTTCATTAACATGTTCTACAGAATGGCTGGACAAAGATTCCAACTTCCGGCAACGATCTTTTAGCTGTTGAATTTCCATTTCCGCTGCAATCTAAAAATCAAGATTATAAGTATTATCCACTGCATAGATTGGATTTAAACAAACAAACTCTGCATGCACAGTTTTCTGTTACTATTAGTCTATTGTAGATTCAGAGCACACATAATTTAGAAGGATGGAGAACCAAACATAAGGATAAAGGTCAAGAAAACTGCCATAAAGATCATAATTTTGGATCAATTTTACCATAATATTATTAACTGAAAGAAATGGAAAATCAGTGTTTCTATCAGTGGCAGTGAGATAAACAATCGTTTCACTGCAAATCTCTCATTTTGTCATTCATAGTATCAGATAAGAGTGACATTTTCTAGGTCATCAGCTTAATTAAGGATCTAGACATAATTTTTTTATCAGTTTCTCTAATATCACACTTTCTTCCATGTCCACACTCCAGAAAGGTCTTGTTGACTACTTGTAGAGTGTATATCTATGGCACACATCCAATTTAAAATGAATACCTTATCTGCAACTACATGTATTCTATAATGTGCTTCGACATAATACAGTCAAGAAAAGTCTCAGTCCAATTGGATATAGATTCCAAGTGAAATTGTTCTGTTATTCTTAAATCCATCATTCTAGACTAGAGTATTATACATGATGTTATAGATAAACAACTAAAATAGCAGCAAAAACTAGAGTCAGAATATAATAAGCCCAGAATAATATTTTTAATGAAAAAGGTGTTCTTTCAGTTGTTTAATATCATAATATCAATATTGCCAGATGAAAAGAGACAAAAAGTGATCTGGTGATATTCGCACCAGTTTTTGCTCCATTTGACTCATCTTCCCACATTGTTCTGCTTTAAATGTCCTTAGCTCTTCCATCTCTTGGATCAACTAGAGAAAAAGAAAAATAAATGAGATCAGAACTTTTCCTTCTTTTTTTTCCCAATGAAAGAAATAGACCAAATCTACCCCTTCCTGCTTCTCTATTAATATATTTGAATAATAGAGCTTCCCAGTCACCTTAGATATAATGGATTGACAACCAGATGATGAACAAGCACCATCTTCCTTCCTCTGCGACAAATCTGTTTGCTCCCTTAACAAAACCCCATCTTCAGTGTGTGCCTCTTTCATAACTGTGGAATCTTCCACATTATCCATCAAAGAAACATCTTGATCTTTACGTTTTTGAGCCAGTTCTTTCAGTTTAATTAGTATAAGATCTTTCTCTCCTTGTCCTGTAGTCTTTGGCTCTACATTAGTTTCCAGTGAATCAAAAGGAGCACAGTCAGTAGACTCTGATTTACTACTCGACTGACTAAAATGCTCAACCTCTGAAGCTGAGAGCTTCCATTCATCATCTGCTACTTTTATGTCATCAAAGAAAACATCTGTTTCCCATTTTCCATTTGTATGATTAGTTTGCTCCATCTCAGGAGCAAGTGGTCTAAACCCTTCATCTTCCTTTTTTGTGCCAGATGAAGGAAGAGGCAGGAAAATATTTCTCCACTTTGCCGTATTTTGAGGCATATAAGTGCTTGGAGAAACTGCTAATGATGCCAATAAGGACATTAAGTTATTCGTTTGAACATGGTCTAGCTCAAACCAGAAATGATTGCGGCAGTAGTAATTGTCTGAAATAATAGGTCTAAACTGTTCTTCAAGCAATGGTTGGCACTGCATTCGAACACGAATCTGGACCTTATTTCAGAAAAAAGAAAAAAAAATATCAGCAATAGATGAAAAAATAAAGTAAATAATAGATTAAACAGAAAGGAACTTTATAGCAAAAATACTTGTGCAGGATATTGTGTTTTCTCTGAACCGTCAGTTGTCCATCCATATGGATTAATGTTCATCTGACCATGGCTAGCAGCCTCAAAGATTCCATGTAGTTTTCGCTCACTGTAGTTGAACAGAAATAATGGTAATCCTGGATCAATGTTCCTCACATACGAAAAATGTTGAGCAGGTAAGCCTGATAAAACAAAATCAACAATTACCACGGCACTCAGAAAGTTTCTTTGAAAGAATGAAACGAAAAAAAAAATCCATAAAAATAATCTGAGTGAACTTTCCTAACCAAAAAGGAACTCATTCAATAGGATTGAGAAGAAAAAATATGGTAACTCAAAAACAAGTGCTGGAAAAAAGGCAGCTGAAATGAAAATGACATACCAAAAAGCTGTTTGAAAAGACACTCTTTGTAGGTGGTGTTCTTGCACCCGAATATGACACCACCAAGTTGATTCTTCCTTAGATTTCTGGTAGCCACAACACAGTTGGCCGCATTTGGAGTTGGAGGGGCATTTCCATTAACTATGAAATTTTGTTGTTTCCTGCCCGCCACCATTCTGTGATCCATATGTGAATTAGAGAAGGTCAATCCTATATGATCACAGATTACAAAATATGTTCATATCAAACCTATGAAAACAATATGAACTTGATTATATCCTAATCCTATCGTCACTAGTGCAAAACAGTAAGCAAAGTTCACGATATAACCGTATTCTATAAATGCTGAGATCAGTAAATTCCTACTGATTAAAAGGATTAGACAATATAATAAACAGAAAAACCTCAAATAAACAGCCAAAATGAACTCAAGTAACGGTTTCTAATCAACATACAGGGAAAAAAATGTAAAACTTCTCAATTTTGCTGTAAGAGAGAACAACTAAATTCATTATGTAGTGTATTGTTTGAAATATAAGAAACACAAACACCTAAAAGGAAGCAGCCACAATGAATTCAAGAAACAACTTTCATTCACCGTAATAAAAAATCTAATAGGTATCTTGGAACTGACACAGAAACAACATCAAACTAATCATGCGATGTATTGTTTACAACATATGGAACACAAAAGCCTCGAGGAAACAATTTTTAATGGAAAAATTAATAGTAAAATTTCTCAAATTTAGATAGTTGCAAATTCATTAAGCGAATGACAAACCGCGACATTGATTATACTGCTGGCAATCTAAAATTGCAGTAAGCAGATATAGCAGTGTTAATAACAATCAAAGACATTTTTTTAATATGAGCGATTAATAAACCCTAAAGATACATTTGGTGCATGGGATGATAGGGATTCTGAGAAACAGAATAAAGAGAAAGAAATTTAATATTTAAAATAAATTCAAAAGAAACAGAATCCAGTGAATGCAGAAGAAAGGGGAAGCGATAAAGAAAAATGAAAGAACCACCACCGATTCAAGAAAGCAAAAAGAAGAGGAAATTCATGTTGAAAACCAAGCCGATAAATCTAAAACATAAGACACATTCAAAGAAGCTTTGAAGCAAAAAGGAGACAGATAATCGTACAGTGGATGTAGTTTGGTTTGCAGCCAGCAATACAGAAAAGGGCAAAGACTTGGTGGAGAAGAAAAGAGAAGGGTGGTGATATTTGTGGCTCGTTAGCTCGCTCAGTCAGTGAGTGAGATGAAGCGCGAAAATGGCAACAATAAAATGGCAGTTCTTATATGTGCTGTCAATTGCATCAAACGAAATGGGCATTGGTGATTGGCCAGCGTTAACCTTCGCGTTTGAGAGTAATTGAAATGAATAGAATAATGTGGAAGCATCTAGAAAAGTTGCTATTGATATTATTAATTAGTTTCAAAACAAAAATTTATTATTTATAGTATATTATTTTTAAATATATATTTGTGTTTTTAACTTGTGCTAAAGGTGATTATACTCAAAATGAAGTGATATTTGAGTTTTAGGGCAATGGGAGCATCACGGAGATCTCTCAGAATCGAATAATATCACACAATGTGTGAGGTTATACTACATTGGCATTTGTTGTACCCACATACAGTTCGACCTATTGATGAGGCACTTCCTCATTTCATTCCTCTCAATATAGACCTTCTTATGAACTTGTCAAGGGGTAAATAATGCATTCTTTTTGTGGAATTATTGTGATCTGTTATGTCGTAAATTGTCTAACTTATTGTGTTTGCTTGAAACAAAGGCTATGACGGGGATGGGGAAGCATTTAGAGAGTAGATTACACTTTAGTTGTAGGTTACGAATCTTCTTTGGCACGAAGGTTCTTTTCAGGTTGACATTCTTTCTTTTTCAAACCAAGTTATTCACTGTCGTATACGAGAGGGTAATATGGAGTGAGTTTCCTCATTTATGTACATTTAATCTAATTCGGATGCTAAGAACCGTTTCTTGAAGGCTATGGCACAGTAGGGGTCGACTTTATAGTCTGTATGGCTAGTTTTAAGGGATTTAAATGACATTGTATTGTTGGAACAATGGAGGGGGTGCCACAAATTGTCTTGATCGAATGATTCGATTTCGGCACCGTTGGAGTTCCTGTAATTTCATGGATGCCGGTTGTTCTAGTTCATCTTTTATTAGGTACGGATGGTTCATGACCAAGTGGTGTTACAAGAAAGATTAGATCGTGTTCTTCTTAATGTTAAAATTGTCAATACTTTCCCGAAGTTATTGTGCTTAACTTGCCCCAATCGTATTCTGATCATCACCCTGTTCTTCTAAATATGATGAATAATTGTATACCACCTAAAGATTTTCAGCCTTTGCTTGGCTGACAAATCCTGGGTTTCCTTTGATATTCACATGATGTTAGAATGCTTACCCCACATTGTTGGGTTGAGTTATAAATATTGTTACAAACGATGTTAAGCTTTGAAAGGATTCATTCGATAATATTTTTCATAAGAAGCATTCGGCGCTAAATCAATTTTAGGCTGTTTAGAGAGATGCTACTTATAACGACTCGATTTTCATCAGTGTCAGAAACTTATGTTCAAGATTGAATTTCTTAAATCGAACTGCTCAAAACATTAAAGTGAGAAATTAGTGAGTTGAATATGGGATTAATACATAGAATTAAATAGTAATTGAATAGCTTAAGTTATTTTATTAATAGTACATGGACTAAATTATAAGGTCAGCATATTGAGAGACTATGATTGAATACCTATTAGGTTTTATTATTTTATTACTTATTAATTCTAAATTTTAGGATATTTTTAAGTATTTAAAATTTTTTAGTAGAGGTGAGCATGGGTGTAACAGCCCAATTTTTAGTAGTGTCAGAATAGTGATTTGAGATCACTAAAATTGATGAAAAAGTTAGAAAAAAATTTATTAATTAATAATTATAAGTTAAGTGTGATTTTAGAAATATTTTTTAAATCAGTGAATTTTGTGATTTAAAAGAAATTATTAGGTAAATTGGGTCGAAAACGAGGTATCGAGACCTCGATATTATAAACTGAGCCGTAAATATTTTTATAAATATTTACGGAGTGTCAATAGGATAATATTAAAGTTTCGTTAAGAAATTTTAATGTTTCGATAGTTAATTATGAAAAAGGATTAAATTGCAATAGGGATAAAAGTTTAATTATAGATTAAAGAAAAGTTAAAGGACCAAATAGGCAATTATGCCTTTTTCTAAAGTTGAGGCGGCATAACAAAAGAAAAATCTAAGATATTTTTAATTTAAAATATATATTATATTATACATGCGTAAGTAATAATTATGTTTTATATTATATTATTATATTATTATATTATTATATATATGACAAAGAAAGAAAGAAAAGAAACAGAGAGCAAAACAAAACAGAGAAGGGAGAAAGAAAGAAACAGAGAGCAAAACGAAACAGAGAAGGAAGGAAGGAAGGAAAGAAAGAAAGAAAAGAAAAGAAAAAGGGAAATTTAAGGTTTTAAGGTTCCAAGCTCAATTGGTAAGTCAAATTAAGTCTTTTTCTTATAATTTTTGAGTT
Source organism: Gossypium hirsutum (assembly GCF_007990345.1). NCBI lineage: Eukaryota > Viridiplantae > Streptophyta > Magnoliopsida > Malvales > Malvaceae > Gossypium > Gossypium hirsutum. Next base: position 76,947,950 of record NC_053432.1, read on the forward strand.
TTTGGAATCCTAGAGATAAATACTACTTGATTTATGTTGATATTTTGAAAGTTAGTAGATTGTTAGACATGAGTTATGTTGAATTAATTGATGAACTAGAGGTTAAAATGATTGAATTTTAAGTTAGAAGTTAGTAAAAGATTGATTTGTAAAATAAAATATAAGTTTTGAATTGATAGGGATTAAATTGAAAGAATCCCGAAATTAGGGATTTATGGGGAAATTGAAGAATTTAACTGAGTTTATAGTAAGAATTAAGAGAGAATATAGAGTTAGAATGCAAAAATAAAATTAGTATTGATAAGGGATTAAATTAGAATTTGATGTTGCCATAGAAGGGAAAAATGTTCAGAATGTTATAAAACATAAGAATAAGAGATGAAGTTTAATTTCCGAGCCTTGGGGCAAAAATGTAATTATGTAAAAGTTTAGGGGCAAAATTGTAATTTTGAAAAAGTTAGAGTCGAGGGCTATTTTGATGAATGTGATTATTAAATAAGTTAAATTTACTATTTTAGATCAAGAAGTACGAAACTCGAGGTTAGACAAAGGGAAGAATAAAGTTGAAGCCTAAGTTGGTAAATTTGGCTATAATTGGTACCGAGGTAAGTTTACAGTAAATAAATGCAATATTCTTTTATTTTACATTATTATTGTCAATTTCCAGCATTTATATATTTATGTTATGAAAATATTTAAAGTCGAATTTAAGGTGAAGTGACAGAGGAAAAGTGTTAGAAAGCTCCGGTTGAACCCTAGGAATGTTAGGATATTAGGGTTGACAGGACAGAACAGAAATGAGCCATGTAAGTCCATATTAGAAATATGGCTTTGGAGACAGGATTGAGCCATGTAAGTCCATATTATATATGGCATTGGAGACAGGAATAATTCATGTAAGTCCATGTTAAAGACCTGGCATTGGCAGGATATTGATAGACAGGAACGACCCTAGTATCCTTAGTATTCCGAGTGGTTCAACGGGTCAGGGTACGAGTTAAATTACAGTGAATTAACAGCAAAGGAAAAGTAGATTATATTTATGAAAACGGAAAGGTCAGGTAAGAAAGAAGGTAAGGGAATAAAGAAGAAGATAGAAATTGAGAAGTAAAGAAATTTATGATGTTAGATGATATTATGCATAATTATCCATTATGTTGAATGTTGTGATTTATTTGCTTGTAAGCTTACTAAGCCTAGTGCTTAATCTCTTTATTTTCTTCTTCTTATAGTACTTATCTAGCCACTCGGGGATCGAAGGAAACGTCGGAGGCCGATCACACTATCAAAGAAATAACTCGGTATAATTAGACGTTTTGTTTTGTGTATGGCATGTATAGAAACTTAGCTACTTTTGGTATAATATGAATAACGAGTGATGTGTAAGTAGTTGATGATGTATGGTTATTAAAATGATTAAGGATGAAGGTGTTTGTTGTTATGAAAGATTAAGTGATAAATTATGCATGGAAATCATAAAAGGATAAAATTTTGCAAAGAAACAGAATTCAGGCAGCACAGTGACGTGAATTTGAAAAATCACCCAAGATAGTATAAAATGAATTAGAGGGTGAATGATATATGGAATTAAAGCTTGTTGAGTCTATTTTCATGGAAAAATAACGGTGTAGGAAAAAGAAATTTATATTTTAAGATATGTGAATTTTAGTAAGATAGGGTCAGAACTGTTTTTGGAGTCCCCTAATCTGAGTTTAGAAAATAATTACAAATTGTACAAAAATGGTTATGAGTTGAAATTTACATGCTTAGATTCCTTAATGAGTCTATTTTCTATAGAAACAAGTAAGAACTTCATATGAAAATCCTATAGCGAGAAAACTTATTTTTAGTGACTAGAGGTCAGGGCAGTCTGGTGGTGACACAGGGGAGACTTTAACTAATAAACTGTACTAATTTGCTGAACAAAAAAATTCTAAAAATTTTATGGTGAGTAGATATATGAGTCTAGTTTCAGGGAAAATTTACGGGATTAAATTTCGAGTTCTTTAGCTCAAGTTATAATTAATTTAGTAACTGCTGCGCGACTAGACAGATTTGCTGCGAATAATGAAATAAATTTTCAAACCTAGTTTTTATGCTCCGAACTGGTAAGATAAGCCAAGTAATGCCTCGTGCTCGACTCCAGAAACGGTCTCGGGTAAGGGGTGTTACATTTATTGGTATCAGAGCAGGTTTAGTCGGTTCTCGGAAATACTCAGTAAGAATAAGAGTCTACCTATACATGCCATACTTATATATTTTGATAGTGTGACGACTCCTGACGATTTTAAAATGTTTTCTTTTATAGTTATGGATCCTGAACGAGCTAGTACAGATGAAGTAGAGAGTAATGCACCTATTCCCGCAGAAGGACGGTGCCATCAGATGTTATATCAGTCCCATATTTCCTAAGTGTTCTGTTTCGTCTACTGGGCCTCTGCTAAAAAAAAATGTTACAAGATAAAAGATTATCTTTGATTCAATGATGAATGATTATAAAGGAAAAATAAGTTACAAAGCTGTGAATAAAGAAGTATGTATTTGTAATAAAATAATTTAAAGTTGTGAATAAGTAAATGTTATTTAGTTCTGTATGGAGATTTAAAATAGTAATCCTTATAGATAAGGATGAAAATATACATTTATACACTTAAAAGAGTAACCTTGATAAATGAGAAATGTTTTACTAATAGACAAAAATGTCTCCAATTGATCTAGTTCCGACAGTGATGAAAGTGATATTTGAGTATTTGATAGAGAAAGGGGAGTTGCCTATATGAGTAAAGATTTATAAGGTATGAAATGAATGTTTGTAATGAATATATTGACGATAAAAGTCATGTTATGTGTATATATATATATAAGTATATATATAAGAGTCAAATTTTGAGGCTTTACGACCTTCACCCCCTCACCTGAACAATGGAATTGACAAGAATTGTATTCGTTAAGTTTACAAGTGTGTAATTGAAGAGTTCAATAATTGAAGGAATAATAATGCAGTCAGAATTGTGGATGGGATAGCAAGTAAAGAGAGTTCTAGAAAGGATATTAGATTTTTTTTTTAAATGATTATTGGGATTTGCAATGTCGCTATTAAGGAAGAAGCTATTCACGAGTAATTGACTTACTCAGGTATAAAATTTAAAGAGCAGGTTAATCGGAATTTCTTTTGAATTGATTTCTTTAATGATTGGGATAATGCGAGATTATTGATGACTTTAGTAATCAGTGGGATTGTGTTGAAAATTGCAACCATATCTGAATGCAGTTGTTATAGTCGGGTATCTTACAACGATTTCTTCTGGGTATTCTATATGGGTATTCTATATGCTCTTTTATCCTCAGAGGTATATGCAATTATTTATTTTCAGATATGATTCTTATCATATAGCAAGGTTGGCTAATCATATTGTTAGACAGAATTATTATTAGTCTGGTTGATTCATGATCGGGATTCCTCTATCTTTCTTTGGTTTTCTAATCTATTATGTTCGATGGAAGATTTGATGATAAGACTCATATGAAGCTATTTTCTACTTCTACTGGTTGAAGCTCCGAATTATATATATGGAATTTATATTGTCTTTATCACAACTATTCCTAGTACGTACAAGTGATATTCTTCTTTTGGATTTTCTCTGGGATATCATCGATCTCTTTATCATTCAATGTGGTTTTTCTTCTCGGAAATTTAGTATAGCTTCACATCTTGGATTTTATTATCTCGGTTTTCTTATTATTCTTATGGTCTAATCTTATCTATTAACCATGGTTTATCCGTACAAGATATTCATTGGCCGGAGGTAATTATATTTATTACTGTTATAAATCTTGGTTTGATCATGGGAACTCGGTGATATGGATCTCAAATTATAGAAGTTGTATTACTGCACTGGTTGTTATTGAGACTACTTCGGTTTTCTTCAACTATTTTGGAGTGCATTATTGATGTTGAAGTATTGTTCTATCTATACGGTTGGAACGTCAGTTCTATTATGGCATTATGGTTTTTAATCTATCTGATGATTGTGGCTTCGGTATAGTTTAAAGCTTCGATGTTAATGATTGAAATAGTTTTATTATATATATAATTCCTTTCTAGTTTTCGTGAAAGGGTTGACATCGGCAAAAGTATAGATGGAGGAAGATTGAGCTCAAACTTGTATTTTGGTTTTCATTTCTCAGGTAATTCTGAAATTATGTCAACAAGTCAATAATGGAATGTCAAAATTCGTTTGAGTTAAATGCTATTTGTGAAAATTTTCGATTGGTGTTCCGAGAGGATTATGATATATGGTATATCTGGATTGTTTTGACAACAAGAAGATTGGATTATTCTGAAATGTTATTATCTGATAGATAAAATCGACTCAGTTGTTTTAATCAGAGTGGGTTATTCATTGAAAAGTTAATTGAGTTATAATCAGTGATGGAATCAGTACATCTTGGGTCTCCACAATGGGTTTAAATTATCTGTTTTCTTCTCGCTGGATGGGTTTCCAAGGACTTCGTTCAAAGGTATTAAATAAGATAATTCGAGTTTCTCAGTTATGTTTCGACAGACAATTACTGGAAATTTCTTAGTAGTCATACTACTAGTGAAAAAGTGATGGCAAGAGAACATCAGAGTTACTCAGTTAAGTTCAGGCATAGTATCAAGTTCTAAAATGAGTTATGATATGATCTCGGAAGTGATATGAGTTATGATTAATTTTTATGGACTTCAATTGAAAGGGTGGAAGAAAGATTTGACTTAATAGCCTGTATCAGGTGAGAAATTTCGAGGACGAAATTTTTTTTAGGGGGGAAGAGTTGTAACAGCCCAATTTTTAGTAGTGTCAGAATAGTGATTTGAGATCACTAAAATTGATGAAAAAGTTAGAAAAAAATTTATTAATTAATAATTATAAGTTAAGTGTGATTTTAGAAATATTTTTTAAATCAGTGAATTTTGTGATTTAAAAGAAATTATTAGGTAAATTGGGTCGAAAACGAGGTATCGAGACCTCGATATTATAAACTGAGCCGTAAATATTTTTATAAATATTTACGGAGTGTCAATAGGATAATATTAAAGTTTCGTTAAGAAATTTTAATGTTTCGATAGTTAATTATGAAAAAGGATTAAATTGCAATAGGGATAAAAGTTTAATTATAGATTAAAGAAAAGTTAAAGGACCAAATAGGCAATTATGCCTTTTTCTAAAGTTGAGGCGGCATAACAAAAGAAAAATCTAAGATATTTTTAATTTAAAATATATATTATATTATACATGCGTAAGTAATAATTATGTTTTATATTATATTATTATATTATTATATTATTATATATATGACAAAGAAAGAAAGAAAAGAAACAGAGAGCAAAACAAAACAGAGAAGGGAGAAAGAAAGAAACAGAGAGCAAAACGAAACAGAGAAGGAAGGAAGGAAAGAAAGAAAGAAAAGAAAAGAAAAAGGGAAATTTAAGGTTTTAAGGTTCCAAGCTCAATTGGTAAGTCAAATTAAGTCTTTTTCTTATAATTTTTGAGTTTTTGGAATCCTAGAGATAAATACTACTTGATTTATGTTGATATTTTGAAAGTTAGTAGATTGTTAGACATGAGTTATGTTGAATTAATTGATGAACTAGAGGTTAAAATGATTGAATTTTAAGTTAGAAGTTAGTAAAAGATTGATTTGTAAAATAAAATATAAGTTTTGAATTGATAGGGATTAAATTGAAAGAATCCCGAAATTAGGGATTTATGGGGAAATTGAAGAATTTAACTGAGTTTATAGTAAGAATTAAGAGAGAATATAGAGTTAGAATGCAAAAATAAAATTAGTATTGATAAGGGATTAAATTAGAATTTGATGTTGCCATAGAAGGGAAAAATGTTCAGAATGTTATAAAACATAAGAATAAGAGATGAAGTTTAATTTCCGAGCCTTGGGGCAAAAATGTAATTATGTAAAAGTTTAGGGGCAAAATTGTAATTTTGAAAAAGTTAGAGTCGAGGGCTATTTTGATGAATGTGATTATTAAATAAGTTAAATTTACTATTTTAGATCAAGAAGTACGAAACTCGAGGTTAGACAAAGGGAAGAATAAAGTTGAAGCCTAAGTTGGTAAATTTGGCTATAATTGGTACCGAGGTAAGTTTACAGTAAATAAATGCAATATTCTTTTATTTTACATTATTATTGTCAATTTCCAGCATTTATATATTTATGTTATGAAAATATTTAAAGTCGAATTTAAGGTGAAGTGACAGAGGAAAAGTGTTAGAAAGCTCCGGTTGAACCCTAGGAATGTTAGGATATTAGGGTTGACAGGACAGAACAGAAATGAGCCATGTAAGTCCATATTAGAAATATGGCTTTGGAGACAGGATTGAGCCATGTAAGTCCATATTATATATGGCATTGGAGACAGGAATAATTCATGTAAGTCCATGTTAAAGACCTGGCATTGGCAGGATATTGATAGACAGGAACGACCCTAGTATCCTTAGTATTCCGAGTGGTTCAACGGGTCAGGGTACGAGTTAAATTACAGTGAATTAACAGCAAAGGAAAAGTAGATTATATTTATGAAAACGGAAAGGTCAGGTAAGAAAGAAGGTAAGGGAATAAAGAAGAAGATAGAAATTGAGAAGTAAAGAAATTTATGATGTTAGATGATATTATGCATAATTATCCATTATGTTGAATGTTGTGATTTATTTGCTTGTAAGCTTACTAAGCCTAGTGCTTAATCTCTTTATTTTCTTCTTCTTATAGTACTTATCTAGCCACTCGGGGATCGAAGGAAACGTCGGAGGCCGATCACACTATCAAAGAAATAACTCGGTATAATTAGACGTTTTGTTTTGTGTATGGCATGTATAGAAACTTAGCTACTTTTGGTATAATATGAATAACGAGTGATGTGTAAGTAGTTGATGATGTATGGTTATTAAAATGATTAAGGATGAAGGTGTTTGTTGTTATGAAAGATTAAGTGATAAATTATGCATGGAAATCATAAAAGGATAAAATTTTGCAAAGAAACAGAATTCAGGCAGCACAGTGACGTGAATTTGAAAAATCACCCAAGATAGTATAAAATGAATTAGAGGGTGAATGATATATGGAATTAAAGCTTGTTGAGTCTATTTTCATGGAAAAATAACGGTGTAGGAAAAAGAAATTTATATTTTAAGATATGTGAATTTTAGTAAGATAGGGTCAGAACTGTTTTTGGAGTCCCCTAATCTGAGTTTAGAAAATAATTACAAATTGTACAAAAATGGTTATGAGTTGAAATTTACATGCTTAGATTCCTTAATGAGTCTATTTTCTATAGAAACAAGTAAGAACTTCATATGAAAATCCTATAGCGAGAAAACTTATTTTTAGTGACTAGAGGTCAGGGCAGTCTGGTGGTGACACAGGGGAGACTTTAACTAATAAACTGTACTAATTTGCTGAACAAAAAAATTCTAAAAATTTTATGGTGAGTAGATATATGAGTCTAGTTTCAGGGAAAATTTACGGGATTAAATTTCGAGTTCTTTAGCTCAAGTTATAATTAATTTAGTAACTGCTGCGCGACTAGACAGATTTGCTGCGAATAATGAAATAAATTTTCAAACCTAGTTTTTATGCTCCGAACTGGTAAGATAAGCCAAGTAATGCCTCGTGCTCGACTCCAGAAACGGTCTCGGGTAAGGGGTGTTACATTTATTGGTATCAGAGCAGGTTTAGTCGGTTCTCGGAAATACTCAGTAAGAATAAGAGTCTACCTATACATGCCATACTTATATATTTTGATAGTGTGACGACTCCTGACGATTTTAAAATGTTTTCTTTTATAGTTATGGATCCTGAACGAGCTAGTACAGATGAAGTAGAGAGTAATGCACCTATTCCCGCAGAAGGGACGGTGCCATCAGATGTTATATCAGTCCCATATTTCCTAAGTGTTCTGTTTCGTCTACTGGGCCTCTGCTAAAAAAAATGTTACAAGATAAAAGATTATCTTTGATTCAATGATGAATGATTATAAAGGAAAAATAAGTTACAAAGCTGTGAATAAAGAAGTATGTATTTGTAATAAAATAATTTAAAGTTGTGAATAAGTAAATGTTATTTAGTTCTGTATGGAGATTTAAAATAGTAATCCTTATAGATAAGGATGAAAATATACATTTATACACTTAAAAGAGTAACCTTGATAAATGAGAAATGTTTTACTAATAGACAAAAATGTCTCCAATTGATCTAGTTCCGACAGTGATGAAAGTGATATTTGAGTATTTGATAGAGAAAGGGGAGTTGCCTATATGAGTAAAGATTTATAAGGTATGAAATGAATGTTTGTAATGAATATATTGACGATAAAAGTCATGTTATGTGTATATATATATAAGTATATATATAAGAGTCAAATTTTGAGGCTTTACGACCTTCACCCCCTCACCTGAACAATGGAATTGACAAGAATTGTATTCGTTAAGTTTACAAGTGTGTAATTGAAGAGTTCAATAATTGAAGGAATAATAATGCAGTCAGAATTGTGGATGGGATAGCAAGTAAAGAGAGTTCTAGAAAGGATATTAGATTTTTTTTTTAAATGATTATTGGGATTTGCAATGTCGCTATTAAGGAAGAAGCTATTCACGAGTAATTGACTTACTCAGGTATAAAATTTAAAGAGCAGGTTAATCGGAATTTCTTTTGAATTGATTTCTTTAATGATTGGGATAATGCGAGATTATTGATGACTTTAGTAATCAGTGGGATTGTGTTGAAAATTGCAACCATATCTGAATGCAGTTGTTATAGTCGGGTATCTTACAACGATTTCTTCTGGGTATTCTATATGGGTATTCTATATGCTCTTTTATCCTCAGAGGTATATGCAATTATTTATTTTCAGATATGATTCTTATCATATAGCAAGGTTGGCTAATCATATTGTTAGACAGAATTATTATTAGTCTGGTTGATTCATGATCGGGATTCCTCTATCTTTCTTTGGTTTTCTAATCTATTATGTTCGATGGAAGATTTGATGATAAGACTCATATGAAGCTATTTTCTACTTCTACTGGTTGAAGCTCCGAATTATATATATGGAATTTATATTGTCTTTATCACAACTATTCCTAGTACGTACAAGTGATATTCTTCTTTTGGATTTTCTCTGGGATATCATCGATCTCTTTATCATTCAATGTGGTTTTTCTTCTCGGAAATTTAGTATAGCTTCACATCTTGGATTTTATTATCTCGGTTTTCTTATTATTCTTATGGTCTAATCTTATCTATTAACCATGGTTTATCCGTACAAGATATTCATTGGCCGGAGGTAATTATATTTATTACTGTTATAAATCTTGGTTTGATCATGGGAACTCGGTGATATGGATCTCAAATTATAGAAGTTGTATTACTGCACTGGTTGTTATTGAGACTACTTCGGTTTTCTTCAACTATTTTGGAGTGCATTATTGATGTTGAAGTATTGTTCTATCTATACGGTTGGAACGTCAGTTCTATTATGGCATTATGGTTTTTAATCTATCTGATGATTGTGGCTTCGGTATAGTTTAAAGCTTCGATGTTAATGATTGAAATAGTTTTATTATATATATAATTCCTTTCTAGTTTTCGTGAAAGGGTTGACATCGGCAAAAGTATAGATGGAGGAAGATTGAGCTCAAACTTGTATTTTGGTTTTCATTTCTCAGGTAATTCTGAAATTATGTCAACAAGTCAATAATGGAATGTCAAAATTCGTTTGAGTTAAATGCTATTTGTGAAAATTTTCGATTGGTGTTCCGAGAGGATTATGATATATGGTATATCTGGATTGTTTTGACAACAAGAAGATTGGATTATTCTGAAATGTTATTATCTGATAGATAAAATCGACTCAGTTGTTTTAATCAGAGTGGGTTATTCATTGAAAAGTTAATTGAGTTATAATCAGTGATGGAATCAGTACATCTTGGGTCTCCACAATGGGTTTAAATTATCTGTTTTCTTCTCGCTGGATGGGTTTCCAAGGACTTCGTTCAAAGGTATTAAATAAGATAATTCGAGTTTCTCAGTTATGTTTCGACAGACAATTACTGGAAATTTCTTAGTAGTCATACTACTAGTGAAAAAGTGATGGCAAGAGAACATCAGAGTTACTCAGTTAAGTTCAGGCATAGTATCAAGTTCTAAAATGAGTTATGATATGATCTCGGAAGTGATATGAGTTATGATTAATTTTTATGGACTTCAATTGAAAGGGTGGAAGAAAGATTTGACTTAATAGCCTGTATCAGGTGAGAAATTTCGAGGACGAAATTTTTTTTAGGGGGGAAGAGTTGTAACAGCCCAATTTTTAGTAGTGTCAGAATAGTGATTTGAGATCACTAAAATTGATGAAAAAGTTAGAAAAAAATTTATTAATTAATAATTATAAGTTAAGTGTGATTTTAGAAATATTTTTTAAATCAGTGAATTTTGTGATTTAAAAGAAATTATTAGGTAAATTGGGTCGAAAACGAGGTATCGAGACCTCGATATTATAAACTGAGCCGTAAATATTTTTATAAATATTTACGGAGTGTCAATAGGATAATATTAAAGTTTCGTTAAGAAATTTTAATGTTTCGATAGTTAATTATGAAAAAGGATTAAATTGCAATAGGGATAAAAGTTTAATTATAGATTAAAGAAAAGTTAAAGGACCAAATAGGCAATTATGCCTTTTTCTAAAGTTGAGGCGGCATAACAAAAGAAAAATCTAAGATATTTTTAATTTAAAATATATATTATATTATACATGCGTAAGTAATAATTATGTTTTATATTATATTATTATATTATTATATTATTATATATATGACAAAGAAAGAAAGAAAAGAAACAGAGAGCAAAACAAAACAGAGAAGGGAGAAAGAAAGAAACAGAGAGCAAAACGAAACAGAGAAGGAAGGAAGGAAGGAAAGAAAGAAAGAAAAGAAAAGAAAAAGGGAAATTTAAGGTTTTAAGGTTCCAAGCTCAATTGGTAAGTCAAATTAAGTCTTTTTCTTATAATTTTTGAGTTTTTGGAATCCTAGAGATAAATACTACTTGATTTATGTTGATATTTTGAAAGTTAGTAGATTGTTAGACATGAGTTATGTTGAATTAATTGATGAACTAGAGGTTAAAATGATTGAATTTTAAGTTAGAAGTTAGTAAAAGATTGATTTGTAAAATAAAATATAAGTTTTGAATTGATAGGGATTAAATTGAAAGAATCCCGAAATTAGGGATTTATGGGGAAATTGAAGAATTTAACTGAGTTTATAGTAAGAATTAAGAGAGAATATAGAGTTAGAATGCAAAAATAAAATTAGTATTGATAAGGGATTAAATTAGAATTTGATGTTGCCATAGAAGGGAAAAATGTTCAGAATGTTATAAAACATAAGAATAAGAGATGAAGTTTAATTTCCGAGCCTTGGGGCAAAAATGTAATTATGTAAAAGTTTAGGGGCAAAATTGTAATTTTGAAAAAGTTAGAGTCGAGGGCTATTTTGATGAATGTGATTATTAAATAAGTTAAATTTACTATTTTAGATCAAGAAGTACGAAACTCGAGGTTAGACAAAGGGAAGAATAAAGTTGAAGCCTAAGTTGGTAAATTTGGCTATAATTGGTACCGAGGTAAGTTTACAGTAAATAAATGCAATATTCTTTTATTTTACATTATTATTGTCAATTTCCAGCATTTATATATTTATGTTATGAAAATATTTAAAGTCGAATTTAAGGTGAAGTGACAGAGGAAAAGTGTTAGAAAGCTCCGGTTGAACCCTAGGAATGTTAGGATATTAGGGTTGACAGGACAGAACAGAAATGAGCCATGTAAGTCCATATTAGAAATATGGCTTTGGAGACAGGATTGAGCCATGTAAGTCCATATTATATATGGCATTGGAGACAGGAATAATTCATGTAAGTCCATGTTAAAGACCTGGCATTGGCAGGATATTGATAGACAGGAACGACCCTAGTATCCTTAGTATTCCGAGTGGTTCAACGGGTCAGGGTACGAGTTAAATTACAGTGAATTAACAGCAAAGGAAAAGTAGATTATATTTATGAAAACGGAAAGGTCAGGTAAGAAAGAAGGTAAGGGAATAAAGAAGAAGATAGAAATTGAGAAGTAAAGAAATTTATGATGTTAGATGATATTATGCATAATTATCCATTATGTTGAATGTTGTGATTTATTTGCTTGTAAGCTTACTAAGCCTAGTGCTTAATCTCTTTATTTTCTTCTTCTTATAGTACTTATCTAGCCACTCGGGGATCGAAGGAAACGTCGGAGGCCGATCACACTATCAAAGAAATAACTCGGTATAATTAGACGTTTTGTTTTGTGTATGGCATGTATAGAAACTTAGCTACTTTTGGTATAATATGAATAACGAGTGATGTGTAAGTAGTTGATGATGTATGGTTATTAAAATGATTAAGGATGAAGGTGTTTGTTGTTATGAAAGATTAAGTGATAAATTATGCATGGAAATCATAAAAGGATAAAATTTTGCAAAGAAACAGAATTCAGGCAGCACAGTGACGTGAATTTGAAAAATCACCCAAGATAGTATAAAATGAATTAGAGGGTGAATGATATATGGAATTAAAGCTTGTTGAGTCTATTTTCATGGAAAAATAACGGTGTAGGAAAAAGAAATTTATATTTTAAGATATGTGAATTTTAGTAAGATAGGGTCAGAACTGTTTTTGGAGTCCCCTAATCTGAGTTTAGAAAATAATTACAAATTGTACAAAAATGGTTATGAGTTGAAATTTACATGCTTAGATTCCTTAATGAGTCTATTTTCTATAGAAACAAGTAAGAACTTCATATGAAAATCCTATAGCGAGAAAACTTATTTTTAGTGACTAGAGGTCAGGGCAGTCTGGTGGTGACACAGGGGAGACTTTAACTAATAAACTGTACTAATTTTCTGAACAAAAAAATTCTAAAAATTTTATGGTGAGTAGATATATGAGTCTAGTTTCAGGGAAAATTTACGGGATTAAATTTCGAGTTCTTTAGCTCAAGTTATAATTAATTTAGTAACTGCTGCGCGACTAGACAGATTTGCTGCGAATAATGAAATAAATTTTCAAACCTAGTTTTTATGCTCCGAACTGGTAAGATAAGCCAAGTAATGCCTCGTGCTCGACTCCAGAAACGGTCTCGGGTAAGGGGTGTTACAATGGGCCAGGTCGAGTCGGGTTCGGGCTGGTTCAACTAAAAATTTAGGCCCATTTGCTAGGCCAGGGCTCGGCCCGAAAAATGGGCTTAAATTTTTGCCCAAGCCTGACCTGGATAAAAGTGCTAAAACCTAGGCTCGACCCGGCCTGCCTATATTAATTTTTATGTTATTTTTATATAAATTTAAAAAATATATAATACATCAAAAATACTAAAAACATCAAAATAAATATTTCCCAACAAATTGAAAATAAATTTTAAAAAATATATATACTTAAATAAGACTAAGATAGGTGCAACTTAACAAGCAATGTCTCTAAAATAATAACAAAATTAACAAATGTCTTTAAAATAATAACAAAATTAACAATAAAATAAGTTTTATACAATATCCAAACAATAACAACAAAATAATAGTAACATAATAGTAAAATGGTAGCAAAATAAGGGGAAAACGACAAGAAAATAATATTTAAAAAAAAAACAAATTTTTTTTGTCCTTTAGTGGATTTGGGTCGGGCCAAACTCGGGCCAAAAATGCCTTCCCCGAGGCTCGGCCCATTTTTTAAATGGGCTTTATTTTTTTGTCCAAACCTATTTTTTGGGCCTATATTTTGTCAAAACCCTCCCACATTTCAGGTCGGGCTAGATCTATTTGTTAGTCAATCAGGAAATTTAGTTCTTTTAAAACTACTCACTATTTACATGAATTAGAATTCCATTATATTTGAAGGTTTTATTTAGATTTAATTAGCTAGCTTCTTCATTATTCATTGAAGGCATTGATCTATTTTGTGTAAGATTGCTTTCTTCTAGTTTTTAAAAGTGATTTTTTTCTCAATTTTCTTCAATAAGCCATGAAACTCCATTATTCATTATTTGATTTGTTAAGTATTCTTATTGGAGGTTTGATTAGAGTCATTACTTGAATTCGTTGCTGTTTATATCTCAAAGGGTTTAGTTAGATAATTATCTTCTATCCATATCTATTAATTTATTCGATCTATCTTTCACATTTTTATTTTTGTTTTCTTTATTTATCTATGTTTTAAATATTTATTTTTTTAATCCTGAATTTCTTTTTTTTAGTTGTTTTCGTATTCTTTGTTTCTAAATATATTTTTTCTTTTTTCAAGTTAGATCCAAATCTTTCTTGGAGTTAAACGATTTGACTACGATCTTAGTCTGTTGCCCCTATCATTTGGTATCAAATTTGGGTATTTTTGGTCATTTCTTATGTTTGCTAATATTGATTTCTTACTGTAACTTTTTTGTTGTATTCAAAATTGGTTTAACTAATTTTTTTTTCCAAAATTTGATCCTTTGAGTTGGTAAACAACCTCGTTTTGATCTAAAATTTTAACCATTGTTTTTAGGCATTATTTTACAATAAAAAATATTTCCACAAGATAGTTGAAAAATATTTTGTGGGTGTAATTTTGTACCAAAAAATTTCAAATCAATTTTTTATCATTTAAAGAAGCTCCAGATTAAATTTTATGATTTTAGCACATCGGAAATACTCGAATGAAAAATTCAAATTGTTTTTCATTATTTCGAGTTTTTTACTGAATAGTTTATTTTATTTGATTCTAGTGTTAGGTTTTCTTTTGTTTTTAGCTATTCTTATTTTATTATGCATTCTAATACATTTTCGCTTCTTGTGCTGATGGGAATGAAAGAGTTGTTTCTTCTTTTTCCATACAACTTACTTCATTTGGAGTTGAGTCTTTCTTTGGCTTTTTAAAGTCTTAGGTCAACTTTATTAGAAAATGATTTCACATCTTTAAATTTATAAAAAAAATTTATAAGTATCCATAACTTAAAAAAAAACTTAAATTTCTTTTAAATTGTTTGGAATTTTAGGTCTTTTATAAAATTTATAATTTTAAGAATTCCTAAAGAAATTTATAGTATTCTTTACTAACAAACTCAAAATTCCTAAAAATGCCAACATTTCATAAAAATCCTTAAACTTAAAAAAAAACCATAAAAATCTTAAAAATTTCATAAATTTCTAAATTTTTCTTAAAAAAAAACTAAAATTCCAAATATATATTTTAAAATTTTGCATACTTATAATTTTTAAAAGTACTTTTGTATAATTTTCAAAAACCAATTAAAATTTTTTTAGTTTTTAAGTTTTAAATCTTTTTTGGATTTTAATTTTTTTTAATTTTTATACGAACTTTTTTCTTTTTCTTGATACATGGCATTGTGTCATTAGTAGAGGTGTTCAAACGGTTAATCAATTGGTTAACCAAATCGAACTGGTATTAACTGAACTTTTTAATTGTTAACCGTTAACCGAAACTTATAAATTTTGTTTGTTTGTTTTTTTTGTTAAAACAAGTATAAAATATATAAAAAATAAATAAATTGATAAAGTTCGTTTGACCGAATTAACCGAATTAGTAATAGCCTAGTATATATAATATATAGTATTATTTATTAAGTTCGGTTAATTCGATTAATTATTTGATTTCAAATCGAATTAACTGTTAACCAAAATTTAAAAAAAAAATTAACCGACTTCCAACTAAACTAGATCAGTTAACCGACTGATTAACCGAATTAGATCGATTCGATTGGTTAATTCAGTTATAACTGAAGTTTGAACACTCCTAGTCATTAGTACTTTTAATTTTTTTGGGTAAATTACACCAATAGTCACTCAACTTTAGGGTAGCTAACAAAATAGTCACCTAGGTTTCATTTCAGTCACCTAACTTTTGAAAAATAACAAAACAGTCACTAACGTTATAAAAAAGTGACAAAACAGTCACTGACTAATAGTATCCGTTACTGTCTTAACAAAACCGCTGATATGGCAAGTTAACTAGCTGACGTGGCTAGTTAACTTGCCACGTTGGATGAAAAAATTAAAAAAAACCCTAAAAAATCCCTTTAATATAGAAGAAGAAAAAGAAAAAGAAAAATAAAAATAAAAAGAAGCAGCAGCAACAAAATAAGAAGAGAATGTAAAAAAAAAGTCTTATTTGCCTAATTTGTTGAAATCCTAGAATTTTCATAGAAACGGGTAGAGATTCATCCCCATATACAATACTCAGCTCATCTATTTCATTCCCATATACAATACTTAGTGGGAGAGTGATCTTAAAAATTTTCATGCCCTCCAAAATAGAAATAGTACCCAGACTGAAGACTCAAAAGTTGATCGGAGATTGTCATATTTGTTTGCTTATGCCTTAGCCGGTGTTGGTATCAGATGGTGCAATGTTGCTGCAGGGATAACAGCAGCTGGGCTAGGATCCTTAACTCGATGAGACACTGTTTTCCTCAGATTGA
The DNA here is from genome assembly GCF_007990345.1 of Gossypium hirsutum. Taxonomy (NCBI): domain Eukaryota; kingdom Viridiplantae; phylum Streptophyta; class Magnoliopsida; order Malvales; family Malvaceae; genus Gossypium; species Gossypium hirsutum. The sequence goes on from NC_053432.1 coordinate 76,964,505, forward strand.
AATTCCGGTCTGCTCCACTTTGTATTAAGTTCTGCAATGGCCATGAAAGGTGCAGCATCAGTCTCGTTGAGCTCACATGTAATACCCTGAAAATTTTTACAGTAAGATATTATCCTTGATATAGTAAAATAAGGAAATAAAGCGACAAAAAGGGAAATTTTGAGTTATGTCAATATTGAGAAGTACATTATGATATATTAATTCAAGAAAGGACTAAATTGTAAAAGTGAGAAAAGTTTTGTTACACAAGAGTAAATATTCATAATTTGAGAGGTTAAAGTGTAAATATGAAAATTTTGAAGGACCAATAGTGTAAATAATTTAAGAGTGGAATGATCTAGAAACTAAGGAAAATAGATGAATTAAGACCAAATTGAATAGATGAAGAACTATGAGGGACTAAATTATAATTTTACCAAATTAAATGATGACTCAATGATGGAATTTTAAAAGATAATGAAGAGCAAAATGGTCAATTGGAAGAGAGAGAAATCTAGAAAGTAATAATGATGCTAGAGATATTTTGATATTTTATAATTATTTAATTAGATAAATATTATTTTATTAATACTTTAATAAGATATTTTATTATTATTTTATTAGTATATAAAGAAAGAAAGATGAGAAATTCTCATCCATATTTTCCCATGCATTAACGTGAGTGAAAGAGAGAAAGAAAGAAAGTTTTACTTTCTTTACAATTTGGTCCTTTTACCAAAAATTCACCATTTTCACCCAAAAATCAAATGAATTTCCATAGCTACCATGAGACAAAAATGTTAAGGAGAGCATGGGGAGTTAGAATATCAAGTTGGATTCAAGAAATAGAAGCTGGAGGAGAGAGAAAATCAAGTTAAAGATTAGTATTAATAGAACAAGGTAAGTATATCAAGATTTCAATATGTTTTTAAGTTTGTTATTATTGACAAAGCATGGAAATAATGTTATAGTAGAGTTTTCTTACATAAGGTCCTATGTTTTTGATATGTTAGTGAAGATAAAATAAGAGAAAGTGATGAGAAATAGTGTAGAAAAAGAAAATAAGGGTGTTATAACATGGTAATTAATAGCTTGCACAAAAACAGTTTGTCAGCAGCAGTAGACTAAATTTGAAAAATCACCATAAATTGTAGAAATCGAATTAGAATATGAAAAAAATATGGAATTAAAGATTATTGAGTATAGTTTCTCATAAAAGAAATAGTGTAAGCAATGGATTTGTAAATTTTTAGATATAATGAATTTTGTGAGACAAGGTCACAATGAATTTGGGTTCCCTTGTTCTGACTTTGAAAAATCATAAAAAATTGAATAAAAATAATTAGGGGCTTAAATTTATATTTATAAAATCCTGAATGAGTCTATTTTTAAGAGAAACAAACAAGAACATCATTTGAATCCTGTATGAAGAGATAATTAATTTTTGGTGAAGAGGGGTCAGAACTGTCAGACAGCAGAATAGGGGTAACTTTAAAGAATAAACTGTACTTATTGGCTAAACCAAAAATCCTGAAATTTTAATGGTAAGAATATATATGAGTCTAGATTCAGGGAAAATTATTGGATATTAATTTGGAGTTCTATAGATCCAGATATAAATAATTTAGTGACTATGATGCAGATAGATAGCTTGAATATTCATAAAAGTAAATAATAAAAATTATGGATAATGTTACTTACAAGTGTGTTATCTACATTAAGGATGTGGAATGGAGAGGAGGAGGAGGAAAAATATGTATGAATATTCATCTAGCATGGCTAATTTGCATATTTTAGGCTCAGGGACTAAATTGAATAAAAGTAAAACTTTATGGGCAATTTTGTAAACATGTCAGAAATGACCAAATTGCATGAAATTGATTATTTTATTATTTAAATTACAAAATTGAATGAAATTATTAATTTAGTTCAAGATCGGGGGAAAACATGTTTTAGGGATTAAATTGAAAAGTGTTGAAATTATGAAAAATTCTGATATTTTATAGAATTCATGGATTGTTATCAATATATATGAGAATAATAGCTGAAAATAAGGATTAAATTGCAAGAATTTTATTTTCCTGACCCTAAGGATGAAATCGTCATTAATTAAAAGTTTAGGGGCAAAATGGTAATTTTGCCTAGAGCATTAATTAAATGCATTAGAATATGAAATGAATGAAAATGATGATCAAATCTATTTATAAAGATCCGGACGACTCAAATATGAGACTTGATCGTGGAAAAGAAAAGATATCGATTAATGAAATTATAAACACAAACAAGCAATGAGGTAAGTTCGTGTAACTTGAATTATATTCTTAAATGCTTGAGATTGTATGTTATTTATGTGAATATGATTTGAATGTTCATTGTATGAAAATTTATGAAACATTGATAAATTTGATAAAAGGAGAAGAAATCCCGATTGAATGAAAGGAAAATTCGATGGATCTCTGAAAAGGAATTGACGGTAAAAAGGATCTAGCCCGGACGGGTGATCCTATCCTGATATAGCCCTCCCGAAGAATATGTGTAAAACAGATTTAGCCCGGACGGGTAATCCGAATTAGGGTCTAAATTTAGCTTGGACTGGTAATTCAGATCCAAGCTCATTAGAGTAATTGCCGTTGCAGGGGATTTAGCCTGGACTGGTAATCCCGACAATACTCTATGAGTTTATATTACAGGGGATTTAGCCTGGACTGGTAATCCCACTGTAAGGATGAGGTTCGCGGGAGTATGCTCTCTGATATGAAATGTGTAAGACCATGGTTGAAAGATACCATGGCAACCTGTGTGTAAGACCATGGTTGAAAGATACCATGGTAACCTGATATGAAATGTGTAAGACCATGGTTGAAAGATACCATGGCAACCTGTGTGTAAGACCATGGTTGAAAGATACCATGGCAACCTGATATGAAATGTGTAAGACCATGGTTGCAAGATACCATGGCAACTTGATATGAGATGTGTAAGACCATGGTTGAAAGATACCATGGCAACGTGACATGAAAAGAATAATACCATGGTTGAAAGATACCATGGCAACATGACAGAAAATGAGTAAGACCATAGTTGAAAGACACTATGGCATCACGTCAAAGATAAATAAGACCGTGGATGGGAGACACTATAACATCTGTTGAACAATTGATATTCAGGTAAAATGTATCAGATGACGAGTGGTTATATGAAATGGTTGTGTAAAATGTTTACAAGAACTGGTCATATGGAAATATATGTACAAAAGCGTTGTATGAAATAATTATGAAAGTGGATAAACGAAATAAGTATAAGTACATGGAATATAATTTATGTTAAGTTTGATATAAGCTATTACCAGAATAAATATACATAAAATATATGGAAATGATGAAGCATAAAATATTGCTATAATGAAATGAATGATATATGCTTGTGAAGAAACGGTAAGAGCATGATATGTTTCATGACATGTACATATATGATTATCTTTGATATGTTGATACAAGGAAATTATGTAATTGAGACTATTATTAAACTCAAGTGTGACATGTCGAGAAAATAGATATATCAATGTTGAATTTATATGAGATATGTGCAAGTATACTAACAATGTTGTTGTTTGATGCTTATACAAGTGCCAAACTATTGATTGAATGGTAATATATTTATTTTATATGATGCATTGAATCGGTAAGTATTTTAATTTTTTTAAGTGATCTGCAAATGGTAGTAATGCTCCGAAACCCTGTTCTGGCAGCGGATACGGGTTAGGGGTGTTGCATCACAAGCAAGATCACACCCATCATGATAAATAACCTGCAATAAGAAAATTTTCAGGTTAATTACTGTTTCAGCAGTCTCATCCAAACTTCTTTTTTTTTATTTAAAACAAGAAAAATGCGATACAAGTGGCAAGCCACAAGAGAGAACGTTCGACGCAGAAATTGTGTAAAAAATAGAATGATCACTATATACCTGTAACACCCCAAACCCGTATATAACATCGAGACAGGGCTCAAGGCATTACTGAAACTTTACACTTTCAGTATTCTAACTCGGGTCACAAAATTTCATTTAAATTTAAAACTTTTCAACCATGAACATCTCGTCCCTTGTATAGGCCTTTGAGACCTATAACATATCGGAAGGCAATACGGGACAAATATGGGCACGTTCGATTAACCTTGGACTCCTCAGAAAATTTTCCTTAACGTAAAGGGACACACGCCCGTGTATGTGGGCCGTGTGGACTCACACGCCCGTGTAGGTGGGCCGTGTGGACTCACACGCCCGTGTATCTTGGGGCATGCCTATGTCCTTCAACCATGGGCAATACTGACTTATCAACACGACCATGGAACACGCCCGTGCTGACTGCTAGTGGACGAAACTATCATTTTAACACAGTCATGGCGCACGCCCGTGTGGACTATCCATGCACAACTTTAAACCAAAATTTTAAGTGCAGGGGACACACGGTCATAACACACGCCCGTGGGAGGGAACCGTGTGTCACACACGGCCTAGACATACGCCCGTGTGTCCAACCATGTGGACTCTGATAGGCTATATTCCAAGCTTAAAGTCACCCTTTTCTACCTCTTATGCTTAGAAATTTCCAAGTTTGAGAGAAAACATGACTTTACACTTGTAATTAATCTTAATGAGACTCATTGTATGGAAACCTCATATCATTGGTTTCATACATAATAGGTTATTTCCCATTTAGTGTTTATGGGTTCACATGTCACTTTAACTCATCCGAAATTGGCTCGTTCATACGACTCATTGCCAAATGGTAACGACCCATCACTTGTAAATAAAACTATACATAAATTCATAGGTCATGGCCTACTTCAATTAAGCCAATTTTTGCGGCCATATACAAAGAGATAAACATACTTTTACATGCCTTCATTTGGCAAATCAAATGACACGTATAACCAAAATACTCAAAAATACTCAAAAATACTATACATGCCATTGAACAAAACAAACAAAGTCTTTATACCAAAGCTTGTCTAGTTGATAGTGTGTTGACTTTCCAATTGTCTTCAAATCCTTATGAGTCCTTGGGCTCTGAAAAAACAGGGAAAAGAAAGGGGGTAAGCATTTTCAAGCTGAGTAAGCTCAAATAACTGGAAAGTAAACTTACCGAGCAATTAACATACATTCATACCTAATTCATGAAATTATCCATTATGAAATGGTTTCCTATCATGAGTTAGTCACATAATCATGTATCATATAATCTAACTAGATAAGCTCATCATTCAACATTTCATTCATATATGTATATCCCATGTTAATCTCGTTGAGTTTCTAAGAAATCTCGATGGAATACCCATTATCTGTCAATTCATAGGAATGATCATTCCATATATGCACTCCCGTGAACCTCACATCATATGGCAGGATTACCAGTCCAGGCTAAATCCCCCATATCATGAACTCGTAAGGCGATGTCGAGATTACCAGTCCAGGATAAATCTCTTATAGCGACACCATCCTTAATGAGCTCGAATCTGAATTACCTATCCAGACTAAATTCAGACCCTAATCAGATCACCCGTCTGGGCTAAATCTGTAATGCACATATATTCTTCGGGAGGCTCGATCATTCAAGGAACACCCGTCCGAGCTAGATCCTTTCTATAATTGAGATTAGCGGATTACCCGTCTGGGCTAAATCCTTACTGCAACACATGCAAGATCTTAATTCACATGTAAAACATGGTTTATCCATCGAATCCGCTTTTTAACCTCAACTGAGATAGTTATCAACAAGTCATTACTAAATGTGCATTTCATGCATTTTCATGCCATCAATAAATGCAAACATCATGCATTCACAAATTATACAATTATGCTTATTAGGGGTTTACTTTAAGTTATCTGAACTTACCTGGTATTTTTTTTAGGATTATGTTTCGGTTATTCCGAAATTTTGCGTTTACCACGATCGACCTCCGAAATTTGTTCATCGGGGTCTATAATAGCAAAATTATTTCATTAATACCCCACATTATAAATTTCAAGTTTAATATCTACCCCGGTCCAAATGACCACTTTGCCCCTAACCTTTGCAATTTTTTTACGATTTAGTCCCTAAGCTCGTATAATGAAACACATGCAATTTCTATCTTACCCAAGCCTAACCGAACATTTTTATCTCTTATGGAAACCCACATTTTTCATTATTTTCCTCATTTTTACCACACATTTACATCTTTTGCAAAATGGTCCTAATAAGTGTTCCTTATGAAAACCAACTTGGAAAATATGTTTAATACACATTTATCTTTCATATTCTTCCATAATCCATCAAAATACCAATAACTCATGCATGGGTAAATTTTTGAACATGAACCCTAGCATGAAATATGGGTAGAAATGAAGAGAGCAAGCTACCAGGATTTCAAAAATACAAAGAACATGAAAAACGGGGCTTGGGGGCACTTACTATTTAGCTTGGAAAGCTTGAAAACCCTAGCTATGGTGACCCTTGAAATTCGGCTGGATGAAGGAGAAAATGAGCTGATTTTGGTTCTTTTTTCCCATTTTATTTCATTAAAAAGCCTAATGACAAAAATGCCCTTATGCACTTTCTTTAAAATTTCATCCATGCAAGCCCATTTTTATCCAAAAATTTAAAATTTGGGAAAATTACTATCCAAGACCTTCTAATTCATAATCTAAAGCAATTTCATACAAATTGCTTCTAGAATCCAAGTTTCACAATTTATTCAATTTAGTCTCTAATTTCCAATTGGACACCTTATGCTTAGAATTTCTTCATGAAACTTTAACACATGCATATAATCATATTCTAGGCCTCATAATAATCATAAAATAAATATTTTTATGTCAGATTTGTAGTCCCAAAACCACTATTCCGACTAAGCCCTATTTCAGGATGTTACAATACCATCCAAGCAGAAGAGAAAGACGAGCAACTGGTGCTGAAGGTAACCGTTCAGCAGAAGAAGAAGAGATTCATCCCCATATACAATACTCAGCTCATCCATTTTCATAGAGACATGGAGTTTCAATGGCAAAGAATTAGACCCCACCAACTTAGGTAAATAATACCTTTTTTTACAGTCTTTTCTTATTCTGCTGCTACTGCTTCTTCTTATTCTTCTTATTCTTCTCTGTTAAAGGGCTTATTTAGGTTTTTTTAAAATTTTTCATCCAACGTGGCAAGTTAACTGGCCACGTTAGCTAGTTAACTTGCCATATCAGCGGTTCTATTAAGACAGTAATGGAAACCGTTAGTCAGTGACTGTTTTGTCACTTTTTTATAACGTTAGTGACTGTTTTGTTATTTTTCAAAAGCTAGGTGACTGAAATGAAATCTAGGTGACTATTTTGTTAGCTACCCTAAAGTTGAGTGACTGTTGGTGTAATTTACTTCTCTTTTTTTAACGAAATTTTAAGTTAGAATAATAGCTTGTACAAAGTGAAAGTAAATGAGCCAAATTGATACCAAAAAGAAAAATTATAAGGATCAAATTGATAAAAAAAATACAGATACTAAAATGATAATTTAACTATAGCACAAAGACCAAAAAAGATATTAAGCCTCTAAAGAAATTATCCATCGTAAATAACTTCTTTATTAAACTAACGACTTACATTAATTCCTCATTAAAGAAATTAAAATCTTATAATGCTAACTTTTTATTTTATAAATTATTTAGAATATAATTTTAAAATATTTCCACCAGCACAATGGATGTGCAATATTTGGTATTGCTCTTAAGTCGTTAATTAAGTGTCACAAGTTAATTAAATATCAACTCAGTTAAGTAAATCCTTAAAAATATTTTTTTCAAAAATTAATAAATATTATTGTATAAAATATGAATTCTTTTTTAATTTTATATGTTATCTAAAATTTATAAAAAAAATAATTTAAATTCAAAATAATTCTTAAAGAAAATATACATATAACAAGACTTTAAACTTATGAAAATGTCCAAAAAATTGACAATTATCATTTCATTCAAAACCTCAATGACATTTTATATATGATTTTTTACGTCTTGACTTCAAATTTAGCTTAAACATAATTGATCAAAATACAAATCGATAATTAAGGTTGTATTTAGTAGTACTTTTTAAAGGCACTTTCGACATGAAAAGTACTTTTATAAAGTAAAATGAACGCTAAATAAGCAACCTTTCAAAGAAATATTTGACTTTCCAAAAACATTTTTTTCCCAAATGGAAAAATTAATTTTTTTAGCATTTTTATCTCAAAAGTACTTTTTACAGTTTAATTACGTTTTCACTCTCCAACATATGGTACTTTTCATTCTCTAGTTAATTGTTTAAAAAATGTTTAAAATTTATTTTTCATATATTAAAATATTAACAAAAATTATAATACATTATTTTCTATATTCTTATTAACATATCATAATAATAACTAATTTGAACATTATTTAAATGTTTATTTGTTACTTTATAACACCATGTCTAAATGTTTAAAATGGATATTTTATTTATCAAAAATATTTTTGACAACAATACTAAAAATATTAAACCAAACTTTTCAAAATCACATTTAGAAAACACTTTTTAAAAATATTTCTTAAAATTAATACTAAACTAGCCCAAATAAACCGATTTTTTAAATATTTTTATAATTTATTTGAGCAATTGGACCCACAAACTAATTGTTGGGTTTGATTATGAAAACCTAAGAGTAAAAAATTAACAGAATAAATGAATATTTTGAATAAAGTAGGCGGAAGAAGGTGCAGTGTCCAAGGCAGTTGTTGGTAGAGCTGTTAGAGTAAAATGGGAGTGGAAGGAAGGGCATGATAGGGGAACAGGCAAGCCAGCCCATTCCCCTCCCTAGTCCCTACGGCTACTTGTGAGCAATTTATTTATTAATTGCTGGGTCTCAGATGGTTCAATTATCATATCTGGGCCTATATTAATGATCCATAAACGAATTATAATTTATTTCCATAAAACTAGTCTATAAGATGCACATTAATTCTTCTTATTAGGAATTTATTTTGTAGTTTTTAAAATTTAAAATATTAAAAAATAAAATATATACACTATCAATATATCAAATACATACTTTTGAAAATTATTTTTATATAATTAAATTAATTAGAAAATTAAATAATAAATGAGTAAATTACATTTTAAGTTATTCAATTACTTAAAAGTTTCATTTTATTATCACTTAGTTAATTGTGTATGTTTTTTTCTATCTAAGTTAAAAAAGAGACAAACAACAAATTCAGTCCAACTTGCAAATTAAAAAAAGGCAATTACACTTAATATCATTTTAAAATATAGTCTGTCTTATTTTAGTCACTTTAATTTTTTCCTCGATTTAGTTATTTCTATTAAAATAATCATTCAAACTAATCACTCTAGTTTATATAGTTCATTTTTTACCGATGAATTATTAACGTGACACATTAAACCATCGGGTGGCAACATATGGCACATTTCTATTGACTTTTAATTAAATCTTAAGACCTCTTTATAATATGTGCCAAATAAATAAATAAAAAATGACATTATGCAATATACCATGTGAAAATGGCTTCGAAAGGGAAATAATTTTTTCTTAAAAAATATAATACTCGAATATTGTTATATTATAAAATCTCCGAGCAATGAATCAAGATAAATGCCGTAAAAATTGGTTAAATAACAAGTTACAAATTAAACAACATACTTTTAACCTTGATGCTGAAAATACCAACACTACCCCTTTACAGGGTTGGCCTAAACAGGGGTTTATGCTAGCACAACACCCTACGGTTCAACTTTGTAATAATTAATGATTTGGTATATGAAGTGAAATTTGACTTTTGCGCAACCAAACCCAATAATTAGTTGGTAAGGACTAAGCTTTGAATTTTAAATCGAGTACAATACAAGCAGCTTTAGCTTTTTACTGTCATCAAATCAATCATGTATGGCATATGTGCAATCTGAATAATAATTTGGTGTTTCTATATTTATAACAACGGCTCTCCAGGCATGCTCTTATCTCTTTGAATACCTTCATTTTTCATTATTAAACTTCACCTAATTAATTACAATGCTAATGCACCTTTTGGGTACTTCATCGACTTCACTTTGGGTGCGCTGGTCAAAAGTGAACACCACCACCAACTAGAGTATCATAAAAAGCATTGCTTGGATTCTTTTTTATTTGATATAATAATAATTTTTCCCTCTTACCTTTTTCTAAAAAATCAAATTAGCCCTTTATTCTTTTTCTATCTCTTTTAGTTAAACTGATCTGTTTTCGACAGAAATACTAATGGAGCCATTAAAATCTGATGTGGCATCTATGTGGATATTTTTTTAACACAATAAATCTATGTGGCTTTTATGTTTTTATTTTTCTATCTTCTTTTCTCTTTTTTTTTTCTGCATAGAAACCCTAGCCACCTATGTTGTCGCAATTGCTTCTCCTGTGCTGCGGTCGCCGCTTTTCCAGTGCCGTCACCTATCCTTTTCTCGACAACAGGTGCCCTCTTTTTCTCATTTTCCTCCTTTTTTTCCTTTCATCCCTAGCCCTAACTTCTTATTGTATTGTCGCTGCTTAACTGCAATGATAAAACACCATCCAAGACCACCCAAAGCGATGCCTGAAAGCCCCTCCCTTCCTTCCTCTAAATGCTTTTTTTTTAATTATTGGAAAATTTTAAATATAAGAGGCTTTCAAGCTTCTCGAATCCAAATCTCTCTCATCGACTGTTAGATCACCCTAATATGTTACTTTTCTTGACAGTGGCTATTTCTTCACCGTTGGGAGCTCCCGCCAATAACCCGAAATAAATTCTTTTCTTATTATTTTTATTATTTTTTATATAATTACATGAACTGTATATGATTCCGTAATATTTTTTAATCGGAAAAAGTTAAACAAGAGAATTCAATAATTCTTGATAAAAGTCTCGACCAAAACATGATACGAGAAAACATATAAAAAATGTCCAAAATTTTCCATATAAAACTTTAGAAAATTATTGTGGTTGTAATAATATCTCTCTCAAATACAATCTCATTCTTTCTTGGCAGCACATTTAGTGACCTTGGCACCGTTGGATCATTCTTCTCAACGCTCTTGATCCCACCAACAGCCACGGTCTGGGTTTTGCATTGGTAGATTGTTTCAGTTTCAATTTGTAACATATACATAATACATGGTTTTCATTTCTAGCCAAGTAAATTAAGGAACCATTGGGTTTTGTATATTGTCTCATGATTGCTATTTAAACAAGAGTCATCTTCAAATTAAATCTTCGAGTTTTGCATTGGTTGATTGTTTCACCTTCAATTTGTAGCATATACATGGCTTTCATTTCTAACTCAACCAATTAATTCTAATTATTCGACAGAAAAATTATAATTTTGTTATAGTTTTTTAATGGTTCTTTAATTTTTAGGATTTTTCTATCATTTTTACATTTTTTCTGAATTTTTATAATATATTTTTAAAAAAATTTAACAATATTTTTATAAAATTTATATAAGCATTTTTTTAATATTTTTAAATTTTTAATTAATTGTTTATGTGTCACTGCCATGTTAGCAATTAATGTCAGCAATTAATACATGTGGATTGTCTGTGGCATCCATGCCAGCAAGTTAACAACACTGATAACATTTGGCCTTTTTATCCAACTAATCCCTAAAATATAAATATTTATAAAAATGACTCAACTTCAAAAATAATGACAATAATGATCTAAAGTGAACAGTGCCAAGTGGTGCCGGCACCCAAATCAATCATCCCCCAATCATTAGCTGCTGGTTTCATGGGATAAAATGTTTTTTTTGGTGTCGGCACTATAATGGTGAGCACTCGTATGTAATTTTTTATGTATTGTTTTTTTAAATATGAGTATTTCTCGATTCAAAAAAATTCTTTTTTTATCTAAACGCCGACACTAAAAAAAAATTGATAGTGTGGTGGCTGACACTCGTGGCAAGAAAAAAAAAATTTAGTGTCAGCCTCTCTATGCAGGCACCGGAGTGATTTTTATTATTTTATTTTTTACCAGCATGCTTTGGTTGTTGGGACCGGTAACCATTTGGTTCTTCTTCAAGCCTTACACAATGTGACTCTTAAGCCTTCAGTTGTATGAAAAGAGAGATTTGAAAAAAATAACACAATATCATCAATAAAGTAGAAACGCTGGATATTTTGAAAAGAAAAAGGAAATGCTTTTGAGTTTAGTTTACTTAATATAGTAACAAGAGAAGAAAATGGAAATAAAAAATTCTAGACTCAAGAAAACAAGAGAAGAAGATAAAAAAAAAAGTTTCAAAGTAAGAAAAAGTTTAATGCAATTTTATAATTTTAATAGGAAAAAAAGTTGTATGTAGTTAAAAGACACTATCAACTTATTAACCATAATTCGTGTTTTAATATTTTTAACCATATATAATAATTTGATGATGTCATTTAACCATATATAATATAAATACATTATTAATTTGATTAATTTGAGAAAAGATAAAAATTTAAGGCTAAAAAAGGCTTAAAAGAATAAAGGACTGATTTGATTTTTTAAAAAGAAGTTGAAGGTGAAAAATGTGATTATGGCTTTTTATTTTAAGATTAAGGGTCTGTTTGATTGCCAGTAAAATGTTTTCCGTAAAATGATTTCTGGAAAATGTTTTACTTTTCTGTAAAATGATTTACTGGAAAATATTTTTTAGTGTTTGATTGAATCTGTGTAAAATATTTTCTGCTGTTTGACAGATTTCCTGAAAATATTTTTCGGAAAAGTTATTTTTTACATATATTAATAAATTTTTATATTTTAAATTGCTTTTACATATATTGCAATGATTTATTTATAATAATACTCAATTATTAAGCTACAATATTGATTGTTAAAAATTGAAAAATATTATCCACAATGAGTATTAGTAATAATATTGAATAATTATAAATTGCTTCGAAACCACAATGAGTACTAGAAATAATTTATCCAAATACATACTTAGTAGTACACCACATAGTAACAGCATTGTCCAAGTGTATAATATTACACCACATAAATGTATCAATATCTTCAACCCTGAAAAAATTTTTGAAGCCAAATTTTTCTATGCTTCTTACTTTTAACTAAAAAAACTTTGGTTGTATCTTTAATTAAATTATAGAGACCAATTTGATATAGATTCTAGTTTGAGAATATACTAATCAGATTTTTCGTAAAAGATTTTGATATCGATTACTTGCAAATAAAGAAAAACGAATAAATTCACAAAAAAAAGATAAAGAAAAACGAATAATCCATATTTCATTATGTTGTATCTTTAATTAAATTATTATCCATAATTAAATTATTATCCATAAAGTTGGTAAAAAATAATTTTTTAGTATTGTTCGTGCATTAGTCGGTGTGAAATGTTTTAGTCAGTGTACACTATACGAATCAAAATTAAAATCGGTGTAAGAAAAATTTTAGTTATTCTAATTTATTATTCAAACGGCATCCACCAAGAAATGCAACCAAAACCAATGTACAACCTACTACATTAAAACAGAAACTGTGCCATTTGCTTAACCCACAATCTTTCCACAACCATATCATGAAGCAGTTTTACACTCAAAGTGTTTGCACAACTATTTAAAACCATCCACATGCTATGAATTTGTTCTTGTTAGCTCTACCCCATTCTCTTTTAGCATCATTGGAATAATATCTCTTAATTGGGATAATATCAACAATGCAGCACCGCCATATACGAAACTGAAACCTTGATAAATGAAATGAAATATTGAACTGAAATTGCATTATGCTCAATTATGACTATTTTCTATATAAGAGCGTGTTAAAAGCTATGCCTCCAAATGAGGCTCTACGGCACAAATGCAAGTTTCATTTACCAGCTTTTCTTTCACTTCTCACAACCAGTCAAAGATCCTCACCTTGGCCTGCTTTGGGAGGGAAGGCTTGAAATATATGAAATGGCAGCAGAAGGTAAGACAGATACTTAAAAACATGAACCACAAATTCCTATATATGTAGCTGTGAAACAAATATTCAACTACTCTGGAGAACAAAGGTAAAGCAAATACTTAAAAACATGAACCACAAACCCTGCTTACGTAATGCTAGACTTAAAGCATAACAAGAATCATTTACAAGCTTTTCTTTCACTTTTCACAACCAGTCAAAGATCCTCACCTTGGCCTGCTTTGGGAGGGAAGGCTTGAAAGATATGAAATGGCTGCAGAAGGTAAAACATATACTTAAAAAAGAATCACTTAAACCAAAAAAAAAAAAAGAAAATGAAGAAGCTAATTTCTTCTTCTTCAAAATCAAATGTTGTAATTCTTTGAACATATTATTATCAGATGCATATACATATATACAAATCTGAGTACGAGTAACATAATATGGATACGATGAAGCATTGCACGAAATAGAACGTGCAAAACAGAATAATAAAACAAAATCGAAGTAGAAATCATTTTCTGAACGAAACTTAAATTTGCATTTCTTTTTTCATATAATTCTAGAATTTTCCTATCAACCAAACAGAGACTTAAAAAGAATCCATTATGATATAATACTCTTTAAGAATTGCATGAACAGTTAGTAAACGAGATAGTGACAAACAAACAGAAAAACACAGAATTTCGATCAAAAATTAAAAATTAAAAGAAAAAAAAACACTTTGATAAAAAACAGCGAAACAAGCTTCGATCTGCTAAAAAATACACTTAAAATCAAACAAAAAAAGCACGCACAGATCAGTGAGAGCAGAGGTGACATTTAACATAAACAGGGGCCAAAATCTTTTTAACTATGGACAAGAAACCGATTGACAAAACTATGGAGAAGAAAATATACCTTTCTAAAGCAAGTCTGTGAAGAAAGTCTGCCCAAGACAAGCCAAACAGCACAGCCAAACTAGCAGAAAACCCAAGCAAGATCTCAGACAAAAACAAGCAGAAAATCCCCAAATCAATTTATAAAAAGAAGAAGAAATCAATGGGGGAAAAGGAGCCCGAAACCAAATCAAGGGAGAACGAAAGGGAGAAGGGAGAACGAACGGGAGAACGAAACCAGATCGGTGTAGAGAGGAGAAGGGAGAACAAGAGTGTAGAGAAGGGAAAACACTGGAAAAATCAGAAAATGTCTTACTGATTCCAAATCGGTAAGACATTTTCCAAAATTAAAGGCTTCTTTTTCCCGTGTTTGTAATTGATTTTACGTGAGGAAAATATTTTCCTCCAATCAAACACTGGAAAATGGGGAAAATCAATTCCGGAAAATATTTTCCCCTATCAAACAGACCCTAAATTTTTCTTGGCTTCCAATGTTAGGCTTTCAACTTTGTCTCCTTCACTGTACTTTAATCTCTCGCCCTTTTTTCTAGGTTTTAGCTTTTGCAAGACCGAACCAAGCATATGATTCTTTTCTTTTTACTTTAGCAATCAACCAACCCACATATTTCAAATTATTAACTTGTTTCATTTTTTCAACCTCGGTAAGAAAATCCAACTCTTTTTTTTGTCCGTAATGTTCTTTTTACTGATAGTAATATTTTTGTTAGAAGGTTCAAAAAAAAAACATGGGATCCTTTCTCTCGATTCCACCTTAAAATAAAAATTTTGGATGCATGTGTTGTTCCCCAAAGTTAACCGATCAAGAAAGTGAGATTTGATTCTACTATCAGAATCATCAAAGTCATGGCAATGGATTACTTTTTTTTTTCTTAAATAAAGATCAAGTAGAGAGTAGAGTAGATGACCCACAGTTCGAAATAGAAAAGCTTCAAAGTTGGGGTGAAAAAAAAAGTTAAATTAACATATATGCCATTTTTTAAAAATTGATCGAATAGACTTTTTTTTTATATTTAGATAAATAAACTGATTTTAGAGAGAGTGTGAAAATGTGTCTAGCTGGACAAGCTTTTACTAATATGTTAGGAAAGCGTGCTCAACTGGAAGTGTTTTTTAAAAATTCCAAGAAAAATGTGTCCAGTTAGGTGCACTTTTCTTGCGCCTAACTAGAAGAGCTTTCTTAACAACTGTGCGGAAAGCTTGTTCAATTGGACGAGCTTTTCTGCCAAAGCGCACCCAACTGAACGTGTTTTTCATACACTCTCTCCAAAATCGGTCTATTTCCCTAACTCTTAAAAAAAATATCTATTCAGTCAATTAAAGAAAAAAATAGCGTATATGACTAATTTAGCCGAAAAAAATTTAATTAATCCTGTAGTGGGCCAAAATGCCTGGGCCCGTTACAAACAAACCATAAAACATAAATTAAATAACCACAATCCAGTTTTACATTCCAATTACCAAGATCCGTGGCCCAACTACAAGAACAGGCCCAACAGGCCCAAAACGCTAAGGTTACAGAGGACCCAATACCTCATGAGTCCAGTTACATGACCCATAGCCTGAAAGCCAAGCCAAACTTCGGCAAACCCTAGGGCAGAGGGGTCCTTGCGCCGTAGCCTTCACGAGCAGCAACCACGCCAGCACAGCCTCCGTACATGCCAGCACACCCCGTACCTGCAAGAAGGACGAACACAACGGCAAATACGAACAAAAATGGCAGAATAGCGAATAGAAGGGAATGAAAAAAATTGTATTTTTAATTTATTTTCCTTTTTCTTTCCTTTTTCCGACTATAAAAGCCAAACTCTTAATTGTTGTAAAGGGAAAAAAAAGGGCAATACAAACAGATTACACAAAAAAGAAATAGCAATCAAATACAAAGAAGGAATATTCTCCAAAGGTTGTTCCCTGTTTTCATTTTTTTTACGCCTCTATTTTCTTTTTTATTTTGAAATCTATCTCAAAAACAAAAAAAGCGAAAGAATGACTTACCTGTGCGAATGGGCCATTGAAATCCCTCTCCACTTCGCCGAAATCGAAGCTTAGTATAACACCCTTCGCTCGTATCCCTCGCCGAAACAGGGTTCGAGGTGCTACTAGATTTAAACTCATCCATTTATATAAAACCAGACCGTAAAAATTTTTGATCATTTTTAAACTTTTCATACACACGTATATTATCCTTTAATCGGGCTTACAAGGCCCAAAATATTCATGAGGCATTATTAAATATTTACCAATATCTTAGTCTTGTATCATTTACTTACTCAACTTTACAACCCTATACATGCCATAGACTCAAAACACTAAGATTTATTTACGCCGATAGCGTAGACTTGACAATGTGATAATATCTCTGACGGCCTCCAACCCGAGCTAACCTGGCAACCCTAGGGAATATGGGAAAGAAAAGGGGAGTAAGCTTTACGCTTAGTAAGTTCATAAGAAAACAATAAGCAACTCATTAACAAGTTTTATCAATGTTTACAACATAATCACAAATTCACTATAAGTTGTCTTCCTAAGCAATAGTCACTAAATTATTTATAACTGGAGCTACAAAACTCCAAATCAATTTCCGTTAATTTTCCTTGAAAATAGACTCACATATCTTCCATCCATAAAATTTTCAGAATTTTACGTTTGGCCAATCAATACCAGATTTTTCTTAAAGTTTCCCCTGTTTCACTGTTTGACTAATCTGACCACTCTTCACTACGAATCAAATTTCTCATTGTACAGAATTCAAAATATGTTCTATTTGATTTCATTTGAAACTAGACTCATTAAGGAGTCTAAGCATATAAATTTTATCTTATAACCATTTTTATACAAACTATAATGATTTTCTAAAAACAGAACAGGAGACCCCGAAGTCATTTGTGTAATGACCCGAATTTTACCGTTACCGAAAAAGTGTATTTCGGGTCTCCGTTTCTGAAAAATGGATTCGTAAATATTTATTAAAAATATTTACGAAGTAAAATGAGTGGTTAATTAAAGTTTAATTAAGTGAATTTAATTTAATTAAGAGTAATTAAGTAAAAGGACCAAATTGAATAAAGTGTGAAAGTTGAATTATATATTAAAAGAAAATAAAAAGGACTAAAAGGGCAATTATACAAAAAGTATAAATTGAGGCGGTTTATTGTGAAGAAAATGTAAGATTTTTTTTATGTTTAGTATATTATTATATTATTATATTATTATATAATAAAGATATTTTATGTTTTAATTATATTATATTATATTATATATATAAACTAAAGAAGCAAATGAAAGGAAATAGAAACAGAATGAAATGAAACAGAGAGCAGGGGAGAAAAAGAAAGAAAGAAAGGGAGAAAAGAGAAAATTGAAGGTTTGAAGCTTTAAGCTTTAATAGGTAAGTCAATCAAGCCCTTTTCCCTTAATTTTGATGTTTTTGAAGTTTTAGAACAAAGTTTTGATGAAATTAAGTTGATATTTTGATAGTTATTAGATTTCTAGATATTGTCCATGTTAAATAAAATGATGAATTAATGGCTAAATTGATAGAAATTCAAGTTAAAAATGATACAAGGATTGAATTGTAAAGTGATTCATAAGTTTTATGCTTTAAGGACTAAATTGAAAGAATTTCAAAATTATGGTTTTATGATGAAAAATAGATAATTATGTCTAAGTTTGGTTAAAAATTGAGTAGAAATAAAGTATGAATTAAGATAGAAAGTAAGTGAATTTAGTTAGAATTAAATTGAAATTAAAGTAAATCAACATTTTGTACTAAGATTATTTTGGACAGCAGCAGTAGTCTAAGTTTGAAAAATCACCAAAAATTGTAGAAATTGAATTAGAGGATGAGTAAAATATGGAATTAAAGATTATTGAGTCTAGTTTCTTATAGAAGAAACAATATAAGAAATTGAATTGTAAATTATGAGATATAATGAATTTTGTGAGATAAGGTCAAAATGAATTCGGGTTTCCCTGTTTTGACTTTGGAAAATCACCAAAAATTTAAGAAAAATAATTACAGGCTTAAAGTTATGTTTTTAGAATCCATAATGAGTCTATTTTCAGGAGAAATCAACGGGAATATTATCCGAGTTCTGTATTGTGAGATAATTAATTTTTAGTGAAGAAGGGACGAAACTGTCAGACAATAGAATAGGGGTGAATTTAAAGAACAAACTTACTTAATGGCTGAACCAAAAATTCTGAAAATTTCATTGTGAGAAGATTTGTGAGTCTAGTTTCAGGAAAAATTAGCGGATCTTAATTTAGAATTCTGTAACTCAAGATATAAATTAGTAATGTATTAATGATTATGAATTGTATTAATTTCGTAGTCAATGTGGTACCGGAAATTTCGGCTAAGAAAGGACAAGACAAAGTCAACTGGTGTTAGCTCGAAAATTACGGTTTGTATTTCTATAATCCGAACTTATTATTATTTGTCATATTTATATACATATGGCAATTGTTAGTGTTAGAATTATGATGTTTTACAATTGGAATAGATTGATTTTGGTATGCGATGAATTTATTGAATTTATATTGATTGAAATTATTTTGATTGAATTTATATTGATTGAATTATATAATATATATGATTTATGTAGAAATTTGAATATTGAATGAATGTTATATTGAAAAATATATTGATTGGAAATATGAGGAAATTGATATGAATATATGAGATTGTGATATTTGAATATTTGATATTGAAAAGTGAATTGAATTGTATTGAATTATGAATTAATGTGAATAATTGAAATATATTGTTGAATTGAATGAAATTGTATGAATTGTGAAAATGGGTGAATATATGTGATTATCAGAATGGTATATTGATGAAAGAATTATTAAATTGAGAAAGTGAATGAAATACCTTATTAACTAGTCGGGCTGAGTCGGATATAATTGGCATGCCATAGGATCTGGAAGTGTACGGGATGTGTCGGCTTTATCGATCAGGCACTTTATGTGTCGTATTTCAGGCACCTCGTGTGTCGTATCAGGCACCTCATGTGTCGTATCAGGCACCTCGTGTGTCGTTTTAGGCACTTTATGTATCGTATACTGATCAGGTACTATGTACCGTTTTAGGCACAATGTGCCGTACTGGTGTGTTTGGGTTGGAATCTGTGTATCCGGAAAAGTTCGGGTTTGTTAATAGGGGTAAATAAGTGAAAGATAAATCGAATAAATTTGATTGATCAAGCTATTGAAATGAAACGAGAAATTTAATTGAGAATTGAAAATTTAGATATGAAATTGAAAATATGAACCAAAGGTTCATGAAATGATTGGAGTTCGAATTGATGATATATGATGCCACTTGATGAATTGAAATGTGATTTGAGATATATGAATCGTATGTATATACTGAAAGCTATCAGGGATAGTAAGTTGATATGATATAAATGAAATTGATTGTTATTGAAATGAATTAAAATGGAATATGATTGATAAGTGTATAGTTGAATATAGTTTAATGATATTGAATTGTGAGTAAATTAAGGAAAGCTATACCGAGTAGTAAGTGAAAGAATGGAGTAAATAATAATGGATTTAGTTAAGAATTGAACAATTATGTTATTGTGTTTATTATATGATCTGTATAAAATTTATATGGTAAGTAGTTGAAATTTATCTATGAATAAATAATTGAATAATTGTAATTGTTATTATGATCTTAAGTATTTGTTATATTATTAATTGTTCGGATTATAGAAATACCACTGAGTATACCATACTCAGCGTACGGTTTGTTTCCGTGCGCAGGTTAAGTAAAGATAGTACGTTGAATCAGCATCCCAGGATGATCCCGAATTCATTAAGGTAAAGTATGTTGAGTATTGATAGTGGCATGTACCCAGGATGTTTAATGAGAGTCATTTAGGTTGTAAAAGTATTGATGAAATGAGTAAATTATGGTTGACAACGGTATGTAGTATGAATTTTTACTAAAAATTCGTAGTGATTCTAAATTAGTCCCGAATTGAATTTACTGTTCATATTGGACCGCAAGGGCCCATTAAAGGGATGACATCTTAAAACTAGGATGTGTGTGGATATTTATTTTAATTAATGACCGGAATTGGACTGTATTGACTGGTAATGTCTCGTAACCCTGTTCCGGTGACGGTATAGGGTTAGGGGACGTTACAATTTGACTCTATCCCACGCCACTTCAAATATCTCATTATCAGCAATTCTTTTGCTTACACGATTTCTTTTATAAGAAACTAGACTCATTAAGATTTAATTACATAATTTATTCAGCTTCTAACTCAATTCCAACAATTTATGGTGATTTTCCAAAATCACGTTACTGCTGCTGTCCCAAGCAGATTTATTACAAATTTACTCTTTCACACATTCTTTGCATTCACATTATTTAAACATGTATATCACCAATCAATTTCATCACATATCTATAATTTCACTTAAGCATAATCTCAATACAATACATCATGCTCAATGATTCGCACACAACCGTTTAAATTAGCAATTATAAGATGATTCCGCACATAGTCCACCCTTATCGATAATTTACGATGGTTTTGCCCTTACTCACATATATGACATAGGCATTTTCACCTATGCTTCTCATTTCACACTTATGATTCAATTCCAGTCGATCTAACATGCATAAGAATATATCACATACCTGGCCAACTTAATGCATTGAACAAATTCAATTGCCGATTTAACACAAGGTCTCATAGTCTTAGACTTTTATCAAATCATCGGCATTTAGCCTTCTAGGTTTTAAACCCGATAATATTATTCACCAGCTTAAAGCTTGTTAGGCTCAAAGCCCAAATATCACCATTATAAAGTCGTCTCATAAACAATTCATATAATATAGCATGTATACCTGTTCACTTTGCTCTATTTAATCATTCAATCACAATTTATAATTTCCCTTTGAATCATTCGATATTTTGCACACTAAGTGTCATTCTCAATATCTCGCACACTAAGTGACATTCTCAATACTTCGTACACTGAGTACCATATTTGATTGCCCCGCACACTAAGTGCCACATTTTGTCGATATGTCGTCAGACATTAAAATATTCACGTATATACAATTTATACAATATTAAAGCATTAGAAACATCAATTTAACAATGCTTATTGCATACAAACTTACTGGCTAAATTGTAGAGATACCAAAGTTCAGGGGTATTTTGGTAATTTTCTCATTTTTCTCGATTTTCCACCCGATCTTGATCATGCATTAGCTGAAAGTTGGAAGCTTCTTCCATGGCTTCTCAAGCCTTCATATTCGGCTGGTAAAAAGAGAATGAAAAAGATGACACCTTGATTCTTTTATTATATTCATTTTATTATTATTTTTAACCAATTTACAATATTAACCTTTATACACTTTATTTATTACACCAAATGCCAAGCCATCATATCCCACTATCTCTTTAATGGGCTAATTACCAAATAAGGACTTCTACTTTTAAGTTCTATATCTATTTAATACCTTTAGTTATAGAACACAACTTTTGCACTTTACACAATTTTGTCCTTTTTGTTTAATTAACTATTGAAACGATAAAATTTTTCAACGAAACTTTAATACCATCTTATTGCCACTACGTAAATATTTATAAAAATATTTACGACTCGGTTTATAGAAACAAGGTCCCGATACCTCATTTTCTAAACCCACTTGACCTTAGGGTCATACCACTTGAACTTAATAAATCGCTTATAAAACAAAAATCACAATATCAAAAACATTTTTAAAATCAAAATTAACTCGTAAATATTAAATACAATATTTACCAACCTACTCGTTCGGATTTGGTGGCCCCGAAACCACTGTTCCGATCAACCCTAAAAAAAGGGCTGTTACACTTAGGGTGGGATCTCTAGGGCTGAAATGATGGTCTGTAAACTGAGGTTCTAGGCGAGGGGCGAGCATGTGGTTCTCCACCATTCGCAGTGGTGGCGGTTGGACTGCGCAGATCCTGGGGTCGGCCGAATAGGAGCAATAGGCTATTGTTTTTTTTGTTTGTTTACTTTGGTTTTCTAGAAAAAAAGAAAAGGGGAAGGAGTCCCATTTAGGGTTTTGTTTCTGGTCTGTGATGGTGCATAAAGCGACGACGTTTCAAGCCAAGTTCATTGGCTTTGAAGCGACACCGTTTGGCAAGCCCTATACCCGATGACCTGACCCGCGCTAGGTTGAAACCCGCGCATTGGGTCCTTGAGGGTTATTTACGCGTCAGATCCTCCCTTTTCGCATGCATGGCCAATCGCGTCCAATTTGTCTTGTTTCCCTTTTTTAATTTGGACTGGTGATTTACACTCATTTGCAAATGGGCCCGCGCCTAAACACAGCATTTTGGGATTTGGTATATTGCCAATTTTAGTCCCTAGCTGTTTTTGCGCATTGGCTATTGATCCTTCTATAGTTTTTTGTTTATTTTCAAATTTACCTTGTGTGTTTTAGTTCAATTTTAATTAGGTCTTTTTATTTTATAACTTTATAATCTTTTTTATTTTTATTTACTTGTATATTTTAAGCAACTTTGATAATCATTTTTTTAGTGTTGTAGATTCGTCTTTTTTGTAATATTATTATCATACTTTGTATATCTTAAATGTTTATTTCTTTCATGTTATTAGGCATATACATGTTTTATAATAATACCAATGTCACCTCATGCATATAATGTTTTTTATTCTAACCATATATTTCGGCATGTATTCTTGCTATGATAATATGTTCAGTATATATGCTTGCATAGAATTGTTTTTTTTTTACTTACTTATAT
This sequence comes from Gossypium hirsutum, assembly GCF_007990345.1. Lineage (NCBI taxonomy): Eukaryota > Viridiplantae > Streptophyta > Magnoliopsida > Malvales > Malvaceae > Gossypium > Gossypium hirsutum. The sequence goes on from NC_053432.1 coordinate 76,988,127, forward strand.
TAGCACACATGTTTGATTTTTATACATTAATTTAAGCATGTATGTATTTCTATGATTTTGCAAATGATTATTTTTAAAAATTATATATATAATTTGTAGGTCCATCATGTTTTTGAAGATTATGTCTTAGTATGCATTTTTATGATTATTCTTTTTAATATATTTTATACGTAATTCAAACTCTTCATGAATGCTCATTTTTAAGACTAATATATTTTAATGTTTTGGCGTGATTTTCGATAAAAACATTCATTTTATAATATTTTTTAAATGATTAAGTATATATATATCCATAGTTTTTTCACAAATTGATTCTAAAATACATTAATTTATTAATTCGCATGTCGTATAAATTTTTAGCTCATTAGATCGTTTTTGTCCCGACATCATATTGTACTACTTCGACTTTTAAGTTCTACTTTGTTTTGCATATATTTTGTTGTTTGTTCTACATCGTAGCATATACATTATAATTGCATGGTATTCATCTTGTTGATACGTCAATTATTGTTCATACGCTATTAAGACTAGGTTATAAGTTAGGTTAATTATATTGCTTGCCCTGCTAGTTGACTAATGTTCTTAAGCATTGTATCTCATATGTGCCTATAGTTCCATTTCATCGTTTTTTTTACTTGACTTTTGAAATGTGGTTTTATAAAACCCAAATTTTATGATTAATTTCGTCTTATTTCAAATCGAATTTAAGCTAGTTTCACAACTATTTAAAATTCTTCAAAACGAAGGCGATATTCGATACTTGGTAACTCGTGGAATCGTGCCCTAACGTGTTGGGTTGCAATTTCTTGTTTATTCAAAGTAATCGAAAGTCCCTTTAGAATTTCACCCGTGTCTACTAAAAATCCTTTAAAACGAAGGCAATATTTGGCGTTTGACAATTCGAGAATCATGCCCTATCGTGCTGGGTTGTGATTTCTCGTTTGCTCAAAACGATCGAACATTCCTTTATATTCTCACTCATGTTTAAAAAAATACTTAAAAACGAAGACGATATTCAATGTTTAGCGATTTGAGAATCGTGTCCTATCTTGCTGGGTTGCGTTTTTTCATTGATTCGAAACAATTGAAGATCCCTTCGGAATTTCACTCACATTTTCTAAAATCTTTCAAAATGAAGGCGACGTTCGATGTTTGGCGATTTGAGAATCGAGCCCTATCGTGCTGGGTTGCGCTTTTTCATTTGTCCAAAATAATTGAATATCTCCTCGGAATTTCACACGTGTTTTATAAGGTAAGGCAATGGTCAATGTTTGGAAATTCGAGAAATCATACCCTACTGTGCTGGGTTTCGATTTTTCGTTGGACTAAATAGTTGAGCATCCTTTTGTAATTCTCGAATTATAAACTTTCGAACATCGAAACAAGAAGATTTTGGCAACCAACTCGGGTTACTCAAACGTTATAAAGAAAAGGAACCACATTTCAAAAACTTTTTAATTTTAGACATAAGGACATTATTTAATCGATTTGGTACCAATTTTGGGTGTAGTGAGGGTGCTAATCCTTCCTCATGCGTAACCGACTCCCGAGCCCGTTTTCTAAAATTTTCGTGGGCCAGAGTCGTTGTTTTAGTAAATCACAAATGTTTTATTAAAATAACCAAATTCTTAGGTGATCCGATCACACCAAAACAAAAGATCGGTGACGACTCCATATTTCTATTTTTCAAAAAGTCGATTTCCCCATTTTCCATTAACATTAAAATTTTTAATTTGAGGGATGGTTTTGACAAATCCATATATAATTATCTATAAACTAAGCACTAGGTTCCCAGAAATTCTTGTAAGCCTCTTCAAAGTTAAATTAGTAAAATTGCAGGGAATTCAGTGTGAAATTTGTTTATATCACTCAACATGAACACCTAACATAATCTATATGGAAAGGATTGGGATGAAACCGTAGCATATATGCTAACTTGAACACACTTGCTTAGTTGCTTTTCGCCGGCATTGCTTGAATTTGGGGTGAAAGAGACAAAGATGTTGGTCGAGGTCCCAAACCTTCATAACTACGCATTTCATTATTAATAACACAGAAAGGAAATTTCAGCCAATCATGCCTGATAGCGCATACAAAATATATACATATGGAGAAGCACAGGGGGACACAACACAGCTGGGACCAAACATTTTTTCAACATCAATCAACTGATCTGAGAAAATGATATATACATTTCAAAGTGATGAGAGTTGAGTTTTGCTTTATCAAAATACGTGTTTCAATTTTCAACCTACGGAAACCGTATTTTGTAGTAAAAAAAGATGGAGTTGGTCGTCTTCTCCACAGGAGCAGGACCACTACCTGTTTACCAGAAAGCACTTACATTTTTATTTTTAATTGAATTCATTAAGAAGCTTAATTACCCATTTAACTTTGGGTTTACGTTTTCCCACTCCTTAACCATAATGATTTCTGGGGAATTTCTTCAGTAACATAATACTTTTTCCTCAGCTTTTTGGCAGGAAAAGACAAGTAGGAAAGGATAAGGAAGAGAAAAAAGAAGAAACAAGAGCTGTGTTTGTCTGTCTGTGTTTGAGTGAGAACAAAACTACTGTTGGTGCCCGAAATTCGAGCTAATCTAAAGGTCCCACCGACTGCCAATCCTCCGCTGTTCTTTTTTCGTTCAAATTTAAATCGGGTTTTCAAAATCTTCCGGGTTTTTATTTTATATTTATTTTGCACTGTTTTCAAAAAATGTGAAAACCACTTTTTCTAAACCATACCCAATTTTTTAGGTGATTTTTTTTCTTTTTCGACTTTATTAATAAATTGCTCTTTTAACTATTTTTAATTTATCAATTTTGTTTATAAAGTGTACCAGACACATGTTATATTTTTATTGATTTTTTAATTAATTATTAATACTTCTTCACAAAACAAATTGAGATCTGTGATGCTAATATATATAGCATATTTAAATGTTGTATTGTTAATCACATTTTGTGGAATTATAAAAATATTTATTAAAATGTTTTATTGTCAATTTAATTGTGAAATAATATTTTTTTAATTTTTATATTATACCAAATATTATTGTGTAATTGATAGAGATTTAAATTTAAACCTGATTGCATTCATAATTTAGTAATTTAAAAATCACTTTACTAATAAAATATTTTTTTAGCTTTAAACTCTGTTTTTTCTAAAAGTTACAAACGTCATGTGTTTAGCAAATAAAATTTTAGGTATTTTTTAATTGATTTTGGCATAAATAGAGAATTGAGTAGTTAAACTTTCTAATTGTAATGTTTGATGAAAAGAGATTTGTAAGAGTTTATCGAGCTAAACCCTTCTAAACAAAAAATGCTCTTAATTCATTTTTAATTTGCTTGTGCAAAATGAATTATTATGCAACTTTATATTGATTGAAATATGATACTTGATAAATTTATTTAAAGTGACATAATTATCACTAATTTACATACTAAGAATATAGTTTACAATTATATTGATACGCTATTAATATTTATTAATTTCTACAAGGTTAATATTTGCAAATAAAAAACTTAATATTTAAATTTTAAAAATATTTATTAATTAATTTTCATAATGAATATTTTAATTATTTGATAAAAATATTTTATTTCAATAATTTTACTCAATAAATATCGGAATATTATACTTAATAGGTTATGCCTAATAATCTTTCTGTTTTCAAATAAGTTTTACTAAATAGTTAATAGAATCAGATAATTAAACTATTCTCTGCAATCGGCCAAACAGGTAATAATATAAAATTTTAATTAAAGTAGATTAAATTTCTTATTACCACTGGTTTAGGTTTTATTGATATGTGTTATTAATAATTTTTAGTTTGGGATAGTCAGAAATTTCAGGCTGTTGCTTGAAGAAGGGAGGAAAAAAAAAAAGGAAAAAGGAGGGGCATGTTTCTTCCCTTGCCTTTAATCAAATGTGAGCTAATCTTGTTTTGTCCCTTTGTTATTATAAACCTGCTACTTTGTGGTGTCGCCCTCTTTCCTCTGCAAGTAAACACAGTCAATCCCAAAATCACTGCTTTTCTTCTTCCTTAATACTATTTTCATACTTCCATCTTATCAAAACCAATCCCGTCCCACTGCTCACCCTCTTCTGTTACAGAGATTCCTTCCGGACTTCTCTTCTTCATAACATATTTCAAATGGAGAAAGCATCCTCACCAGAGGCGTCTCCCAAGCCTCACCACAAGAAAAGCTTTGTTACTACTTTAATGGAAGCTGCCACTCTCCGCTCTCCTTTTAAGGAAGATACCTACTTCATCTACCATTTGAAGTCTTCCGAGAAGAAGTCCTTGCAAGAACTCAAGGACAAGCTTACGGCCTCTCTTGGCCCCGGCGGCCAATGCACCATGTGGGGCATCCCTCTTCTCTCCGATGACGAAAAAGCCGATGTCATTTTGCTCAAGTTCTTGCGAGCTAGGGACTTCAAGGTCTCCGACTCCTTTCACATGTTGGAGAAATGTCTTGCCTGGAGAAAAGAGTTCAAAGCAGACAGTGTGACGGAGGAGGAGTTGGGGTTGGAGGAGCTGGAGGCAGTGGTTGCTTATATGCATGGCTATGACAGAGAAGGCCACCCTGTTTGCTACAATGCCTATGGGGTTTTTAGAGACAAGGACATGTGTGAGAGAATGTTTGGGGATGAAGAGAAGCTGAACAAGTTCCTGAGATGGAGAGTTCAAGTTATGGAGAGAGGAATCAATCTGCTGCATTTCAAGCCTGGTGGGATCAACTCTATTATTCAGGTCACCGATCTCAAAGACATGCCCAAAAGAGACCTCAGGGTCGTTTCTAATCAGATCCTCTCTCTCTTTCAAGATAATTACCCTGAAATGGTTGCTCGTAAGGTACTTTAAATTCTTCCACAACTATACAATGGTTTTGTTTCTCTTTCGGAGATAAATTGCTTTTTTTCTTTTAACTTGCCTTTCTGGGTTCTAGATTTTCATCAATGTCCCATGGTACTTCAGTATGCTGTATTCAATGTTCAGTCCATTTCTAACTCAGCGAACTAAGAGCAAGTTCGTGATCTCCAGACAAGGATATGCAGCTGAAACACTCTACAAGTGAGTCTGTTGTCTTGTTATACTCCTTACCATATATATATATATATATCAGTCTCTCTGCTTCAATACAAAAGTTATTTGTTTGATTGATAGGTTTATAAGACCCGAGGATGTTCCAGTACAATACGGAGGGCTGAGTCGAACTAATGATTCGCAGAACGGTCCTCCAAAACCAGCCTCGGAGTTCACAGTGAAAGGAGGAGAGAAAGTGAACATTCAAATAGAAGGAATTGAGGTAAACATAGTAAAGGTGTTGATTTAACATAGTGAAATGATATTGCAGCATTAGTGATTTATAGGAAAAAGAATGGTTGTGGATGATGTGATACAGGGAGGTGCAACCATAACATGGGATCTGGTAGTAGGAGGGTGGGACTTGGAATACAGTGCGGAGTTCGTGCCCAATGCGGAAGGCAGCTACACCATTGCAGTGGAGAAGGTCAGAAAATTGAGTCCATGGGAAGAGGCCATTCATAACTCTTTCACATCAAGAGAAGCTGGCAAAATGATTCTTTCTGTGGACAATACAGCTTCAAGGAGAAAAAAAGTTGCTGCTTATCGCTATATTGTCCGCAAATCATGCCTGGATTAGACTTAAGTCGAGAGAGGGGGGTGTTTGTGTTGTTCTTTTTACCCTTTTTGGGGCGCTTGAATAGGGAGGGTTTGTTCAATTAATGGTTGTGACCCTTTTATTATTATTTTTGTTGTTTGTCTACTTGAGAGAGGACTAATTTGCCAATGTGATTGTATAAATATGGAGGGTGCTATTGTCACATCATATCATTAGTATTGCTTTAATATAAAATAGAAAATACTGAATTTAAAAAAAAATCTAAATTCAATTTCACTCTCATGACATACATCATCCATCAGAATGGAAAAAAGCCAAAAAGGAGTTTCTAATGTACATCTTAATGAAGAGACACTAAATTTGGTTGTAAATGTTCTGATTGAGGGTGAGGGGTGATATGAAGTTGTAGCTTACCACATGGACTTGGTGTTAATAAAAGACTGCATGATGGATGCCTGTTCTGTTTGTTGGTCTCATTTTTTTATGTTTCTTTCATTTCAATTTGGTCCCTTTCTGAAGTTGTAGGCTTTATAGTCTTTTCTCTTGCTCACCATACAAGCAAAAATCCTTCTACACAGTGTACTGTCTTCAACTAGTAGCCATAGCAATTTGGTTTGGATGCATTGTGGAGAAAAATACACTATTCTAACTTTTTTTTTTAAAAAAAAATCCAAACCAAATCAATTAATTGATTTTTAGATTTAAAAAAAGAAACAAATTTTCATATAACATTTCTAAGTTATATTCACTAATTTATTATATAAAATATTTATTTTGATATTATAAAAATTATAAATTAAATAAAAATAAAATTCTACTCGATTGAATAAATTACAATTTTTAACTTGTAGATTGAATCGGAATGAATCGAATTGAAGTAAATTAGACGCTATGATTCGAATTGAAATTCAGTTTTCTTGGTTTGTTTACTCAGTCTTGTAGAATCACTTGCAAGTTTTTATTTTGTTTAGGGTAAATGTTCAAATTAAGACTCAATTTTTTAGAAGTTGCTCACATAAAGATTATTTTTTTTCCATAATGATCAAATAACTGCCTAACATTAACAAATGTGCTTAGATAAGAGCTTTCCACGCATTTCAACTCAATTTGTATAAAAAAAAGAGTGAAATACTAATGTGTTTAGAACGAAAACATAACACTTGAATAAGATATTTCTTGAAAAGAAAAGAAAACAATCATAATATAATTTGAAACTGGATATGCAACATTTAAGAAACCCTTATTTCTACACTTTTGACAATATTTAACTTTGATATGCAACACTTTAGAAAAGATTAGGCCCTTTTTTTAACCATTTTGAGAGGTTTAACTTCATTTGAGCACTTTTATATGACTATTTTGAAATTTTTGGCACTTATATACGTAACCCCTAAAAGGTTAGACCCCAGTTTAAGAATTTAGCCTTTTCTTCAATATGATAGGAAGTTTGTGTGAATTAACTTTTGTGGGAATAATAGGTGGTGTTGAATGAAACTTGTTGTTACCTTCAAAAGAGGGCATGCATGGGATGGAACACTAGAGCTTTCTTCAAAATTCAAAGAGTTTTGGAGTTGGTGACTCGTTGGACCAAAGCTAAGATTTTGAAAAACAAAGGACAGCCTTTCATGGATATCTGGTAGTACCACGTCTTCAGAGACATGGGCATGGGAAGAAACTGCAAAGATTCCTCTATTATTGATATCACTGTCAAACATTGCAATCTTGCTGACGCATATATATATATATATAAAGAGAGAAAAACCATGGATTGATGGATGTGGCAAGTAAAATATTATTATTCATTCATTCATTCAATTGTGGCAAGACTTTTTTAGCTTGGGGTTTCTCCAAATCCCGTATATGAATATTTCCGCACAAGGCAATAGTGCATCAATCTTACATTACAAATAATCAATAATCAGTCCCTCTGTTCAATCGATTTATCCATTGTAAAATCGCAATTTATAACCGTCTCGCCTTCTTCAGCTTTCTTGTCTCCACATATATTAGAATCCGCAAAGTCTAGTTGACTTCCTCCGCATTTGCTCATGTCATAGTCATGGTTATGGTTATGGTCTTGGTCATACAAGGATTTTGATACTAATGGCTGTTCCTTGAGGAACAAGCATATGACTGCACAGTCATCCACTTGGGAACCTGGATACCTACTTTTCCATGCTTGAACAGCATAATAAACCAAAACTTTTGCTGCTGTGGATTGTTTCTTTACTGAAGCAACTATTGTTATGACCTCCTTGTTTGTTAGCACATCCCACACCTAAAATACTTGTATATAAGTTTACAACAAAGTCAAGCCATAGGTTACATTCCTAGAACTAGGATCCCTTCCTTCCAACAACACTCTGTCTTTCAACCATTATATTACTACCGCTCATAGAAATCAAGATGCAAGTATAATATATTTCATATATGTCAGAATTTAGGTTCTTACCCCATCAGTTGCCAACACTACAAATTCATCATTGTTTGTAAGCCTTCTGTAAGAAACTTCGGGGATTGAGCTAAGACCGTAGTCCTTCAAGCAGAAATCCCCAAAAGCCCTTGTCATGGCTAGACCAGGGCTATCTTGATCAGGCGCCCATACTCTTAGTACATGAGGTTCTTCATCCATCGCGAAGACCCTGCCTCCACACTTTTCGATTCTTTCAGCTTCATCTAAGTAGCACCATAGGACAATTCAAAAAAGGAAAAAGAAAATGTAACACCATGGGAAACACACACACCCTCAAACAAAGAAAGAAAGAAAGAGGAAATACACACCTGGTAAACGAGGTTTTAAGTCGACTGTGAGTTGAATAGGAATGAGTCGATTTTTATTGCCTCTAGTGCAAAGAATTGCCCGAGAGTCCCCCAGGTTTGAAATTATCAAGTGCTCATCCTGTAAATGTTTTAAGAAAACAAAAAAAAAAATCAGGAATCTAACTACAAACAAGCTCATCCAACTGAGCTACAGTTGATGGTGTACCTGCTTAACAATAGTTACAGCTGTGGAACCGCTGTTGTAACTATTAAAGGACAGTCCGGAGTTAAGTTCTTCATCTGATTCTTTGAAAGCTCTAATTAAACTTGCTTCCCAAGAAGAAAATCTATCCTCGTTAACGCCATTGCTATCATTTTTACCATAACTTTGTCCAGCGCTAGCAGCTGCATCATTTTCTGTGCAACCATTAGGTTGTGACGTTTTGATGATTGAAGAAAGCTTGAAGGGCAAGGTGTCACGTACATGGCGTGAAACCTTGTGACCTAACGGACCATGACCATCAAATACACCGCAGAAGAACGATTTCTTCTCCCCCATAAAGTTCTGGATCAATGGTTAATTCCATGCATGGAGTAATTAATAAAATATCAAAATATGGTGATAAACAGCACAGCCAAAGAAATGATACACGTGCCCGTAATTTTCCTCACAACGTCAAGACGAAAATCATGCAACATTTCCAGAAATGATATGCAAATTTGACGATCAACGAAGGGATAAATAGAGACCAAATATAATATGAGACATGGAAATTCTCAAATCATCAACCGTGAAACCATGTAATGCAAATACCAAATTATATAAAAACGAAATGTGAAGGAAGAAAAGGAATAAAATTTGGCAATGAAATTGAATTGAGAAGGAATGGAAAGAAGAAAGGGAGTGGACCTCCCAAACGGTCATGGCGTCCTGATTGATCCCTTTCTTTCCCTTGCGGGTGTACATAGATATGAAGGAAGAGGAACCCTGCAATCTGACAATGGCTCCATTATGTCCGGGAGTGGGAAGAGCCTGCTGATGACCCTTACCTTCTTTCTCCGCCAAATCGTCATCGGCACGGTGTCTACCTTGGTACTTGATATGTGTAGTACAGCAGGCACCCATGTTACCCCCCCAACACCACCCACCAAAACTCTATGGATGCCCGGAAAATCAAAGCCCAGGAATGGTGCTGGAGGGGACCCAGCGGCTCCAATTACAAATGCCCGGACACTCAAAAGAGAAGTCACGGCCACCATTTTGATGGATATTCAATAAACTAGAATTTATAGCAAGGGCAAAAAAAAAAATAGAATAATTTAATTAAGGATAATTATTCAATATATAAATACTATAGAATCAAATAAAACTATAAAAGAATTAAATCGTTTTATTTTATTATAGTCATAGTCTGAAATTTATGTAATTTAATTCAACAAGTTGGCGCCAGTAATTAGTTAAGGGATTTTTATGATTAGGCATTTGTAGTATGAGGTGAGAAAAAATATTAGAAGAAAGATATGTAGTTGTCTCTTTAAGTTTCTTAAGAACTGTAACATTCTATATACTCATCCTTTGTGTTTATGAAGAGCATTTTTAAAACCTTTATCAGTGATTTAGAAGCCCACATGTAAATGTAATGCAAGAATATAAAGATCAAATGCAGACTAAATCTCATAGTTTGTGATTGTTAGTGACTAAAGATGAATGATAATAAATATATGATATTAAAAAGAAAATGCAACTCGATCTCTATACGTCTTTATATTAGTCAGAAATCAACAGCCATGCAAGCTTCTAAACATATTAACATAATAAATACATTGCCTGTATATATAAACACGTGCCATGCTTCTAATATATATGAAAAATTCTTCCAGGAAGAACTCAGATATCAACTGAATCCTAACCTACATGCGTAGAAACTGTTATGAAGAACACTGAAACAAACAAGTAGCCGCATAATAAATTTTCATTTCCAGCTGCATCCTACCTCTTAAAATGAAAGGAACCTGAATAAGAAATCAAATACCACCAACAAAAAACAAAAACCTATGAGCAGAGGAGGAGACAAGAAATGAAAGTAGACATTAGAACATTACTAGCATGAACAACCTCCCCTTTCTCGTAGGGACAATGAAGAGTTCCCATAATTTTTCTCATATATTCTGCTCCTCTCACCAGGGCAGCATCTCTGCCACCTCTTACAATGGCATTCAAGGAAAATACCTTCAATCAGACAGATTACCATTTTCTGTTCCTTCAACATCCATCTTCATCAACACAAAATCCCTCTTGGAACACTGTATAATGCTGCCTATCTCTCTGCCTTGATTCACTTCTTCTTGGGCTGGTTCTGCCTACCTATGTCAGTGATTTGTCCATCCGAAGATGTCTCCACCTATTTGGCTAGCTGCTGCTTTTTGACTATTGATCACAATAACATTCAACACTACAACACACTACACTCCACATCACATTGCATTTATCCACCATTTACATCTGACAGGCATCGCAATAATTACCAAAAACACAAAAATCGCCAAAACCACATCTCAATCTCTTGCTCAAATACAATTTACATCTTTCTTCAACATATTTATTCAGAAAATATTGGTAAGAATAATGAAAAGAAACAGAATTTCATTAGGCGCAGCCAATACTTCTACAGGCTCAGCCATGGATGTTGAAACTCTTCCTTGTATAAGCATTATATATATAGCAGGGCCTGGTGCCAGTGACTAAAAGTCTTCATTGTGTAAGTGAGATACACGGGAATGAGCAGAATATTATACACCAACAGAATGACAATTTTGAGGCAAAGAATACACCAGTCACCATACCAAACATATTTCCTATTCACTGTGATGGAAAATTTACTATTTGAATAAACATTTTAACCAAGTAACCTCTAAGAGTCTGTCACCATGTAAGTCCTTTCAAGAATCACTCCAACCATCTTCATCATCATCATCATCACTACTTCCAGCCAATGCCTATTTCAAGAGATACTATTTTAGAAATTGAACGCTCCAAAACAAGGCAAAAAGAGACAGGTAGACAATAGAAAGATCAGATCAAACACAAACCTGGCGAATTGCATTTGCTTTCTCCAAGATTGCTGCAACCCTTATGTTGGTTTTAGGACCCTGAACACTAGGTCTGGTCATCGCTGCAGGCTTCAAGTTGAATGACTGTAGCAACCAAAAATAAATCAGCCCTCACCCCAGTTTTACAAAAAAAAAAAAATTTCCGACCAATAAAAACATAAAAGGAACACAAAGAGTATGTGTTTATTGGATCTAACCTTGGTTCGTATCTGTTCCAGCAATGAATCTCTCTCATCTACCTTAGGAATGGTTGGAGGTCGAATCCGCTCAGTCGCCTTTTTCATCTGCAGAAAATTTAAACAGTTACTTCACAAGAAGAAAAGGCAGGCTGGAACAATATTGAAAAGCAAGACCATAATCACCTTGCTTTTGTCATGAGCAGCAACAGCATCAATGAGAGGATTGCGAGGTCGAGGAAGTTTAACAGGTGGATTCCCATTTGAGTTGCCTTCTTCAGAAACTTGTATTAAACCAAGCGTATTTGATGGACATGCTGCCTCTCCCTCTGAAGTTGGCAAATCATGCTCTAGAGTTGTATTTGTTAACTGTGAAGTTTCTCCATCTGTGGCTGCCAAGCCATGTTGAACGATGGCATTTGATATCCGCACCTTTTCTCCCTCAGAAGCTTCCAAACCATGCTGAAGATGCTCATCTACCTTGGTTGGAAACTGCTCCTCTACTTTGGTAGGAAGATCCTCTGCTACCTTGGTTGGAACCTGCTCCTCTTTCTTAGTTGGTATGGGCACAGATACATCATGAGGATTCCCATGTTCTTGATCAAAATTTTGTTTAGGATCCTGAGATGGCCTACCTTCTGAACTTGTATCCAGTACAAACTGGCTAGGACAGTTTGCTTCTTTCTCATTCAAAGATACAGGGATATGTCCACAGGTTGCATCAGTAGGTGGCATGGGCAATGAGAAACTGGATTCTACCCTTTCACCCTCAATAGCAAGAGAACCATATTCAAGGTTTTCATTAGATGTTGTGGGTAATGTTAAAAATGGATTTGAGTGTGCTCTATCGGAACAGATACCACCGTATTGGCTATTGCCGTTGCTATCCATAGTTGCCAGATGCATAGAGAAAGGACTTGGTTGCATGAAATCAGCTGCCAATTGATCAGACACATTACCAGACCTCTCTTCACCATCCACAAGGGGTAATAATGGGTTTCTGGATTGTTCAAAACCCTGCTCCAATGTTGGTAAATCAATTTGAGTTTCCTCACCAGTTCCAGATTGTGGCATCATTGGGAATGACCGCTGACCATGTTCTACCAATTCCCTTTGAGGAACCGTAGAAACATGTTGAACTCTCCCTATCCTCCACTGCATTGGAGGAAGAGGCGGCAATGGTGGCATTTCCTCCATGATAGCTTTAGTTGCCTCAGGTTGCAGGCCAAAGGCAGGATGAACAAGATCATATTGACTACTTTCTTGTTCATCCTGCCTACCTGATTGTTCTGAAAAATCTGACAAAGGTTCACTTGAATACACTTCTTTGGAAGGTTCAAAAGAAGTTTGCAAGCATTGTTCCTGATCTATGTGATCCAAAGATTGCATCCGTTTTGAACTATCTTCAACTATGTGCAGCCTTTCCACATCATGTTGATAAGTATGGATGTCTAATGACGGTTCTGAAGAACTTTGTTTTTCTAATTGGTGATGGGTATGTGAAGACACCATGTCTTCCCTACTTTCCATTGGATTACTCAAATATTTCGGCTCTGATTCTTTATCACTGAATTCTGAAGAAGCTGGTGTAGTGGTTAAATCAACGAAACTTAAACTATCTTTGGTTGGTTGAGCCAGAGATGAATAGTGGATATCATCTTCTAAATTGAAATTGCCATATGAGACTGATTTGCATGAAGTGGAATCTATGTCCGATGGAGTACCTACCACTTGATTTGTTTCTTCTTGAGTCTCTAACTCTGTAAGACATTCTTGAGAAACAACCTCATTAGATTCCAATCCTTCTTGACATGGATCTCCATCACCAAAGTCTGCAGAACCATGAGCAGCAGCCGGTACTGCAATACTTTCAGGATGAACATGTTCAGTTGCCAGATCATCAAAATCCACATGATCCTTGAGGTTCAAAGTATCAGTGTAATCATATAGTGGATCACAAGGGATAGCATCTTCTTCCACCACATTTGCACTGCAGATGAATTCCCTAGTTTCTTCTCCCTCTGTAGCATCAAAAAGTTCATCAACATTTTGTTGCTGCTCAGAATATGAAGCTCCTATCTCCATTAGGTCAGCCTCAAGTTTTGGATCATCATGTAATATGTCTGAAAATTTCTGTTCATTAAAGGAACAAATGTGTGAAGTATCCACCATAGGCGTTATTTGCTCCAATTTGAGATCCCCTTCTACAGTAGCATCACTGACCTCAGAAGCTGAGTTGATGGGCTTCATAACATCCAAACATTCAGGTGATAGGATACTGTTTGAACTTCTTTCTCCATCTGCCAAGGTTGAACAAAGGTGCTGCTCCTCTGTTGGTGAACCAATTGTTTGGTTGACTGAATTTTCAGCACAAATTTCTCCAGCAAAATCTGTTTTAGGAACTTCATCTAAATGATCATTGCCACTTCTCTCTTCAGGATTAACCTGTAATAGGTTCAATAAATGTGGCAAAGCATCAGAAAAGACAGTTGTGTCTCCTCTGTCCAACTCATCTATCGGCTGACTTTCAGTAGAAAGAGTTATCAAAGAAACCTGTTTCTCAGAAGAATCAGTGAAAATGACTTCTGAAGAATCATCCAAACATTTTCCCCCAACATTGTCTGCCAAATTAGAATTAGTTTTAATGTCAGAGGGCACTTCCTCAGGCTGTGGCTCCAGTAAAGGATTTGCCACTGAACTTACTTCATCCAACAAAATATGTGTAGAATTCAAATCTTCCAGACATGAACTATAAGACGCCTCTCCAAGACAAGGAAGGCAAAATTCACCAGAAAATGTCTCTTTTGGTAACAAAACCTGATCAGAACTGTGACATTGCATCTCCGAACATGTAGGAAGCTGGATGCGAGACGCCTCAACAATCTCAGCAACACAGTTTCTATCAGAAGAGAACACTTCAACTGCTAATTCACCATCTGACAGCATATCTTTAGCCAGACTGTCGATAGTATCAGAGTAGTTAGAACTAGATCTTCCTTTCTTCATAGAGCTATTTCCATCATCAGACACAAAGGAGATCCTATCTGATTGAGAATCTGATGAATGGCCTTGGACCCCAAGCTTTTCCTCGTTTGCATGAGAACCTGTTTGATACGTCCCAATATCCATGAAGCCAATATCATTCTTAGGTCTATAGTCATTGTCTGTATCCCTTTCAGACACCATTGTAGTAAGTGCATCGATGTACTTGTCAGCCTCACTGGTCATGTCATCGGAATGGTCCCCATATATATTGCATTCTTCTATGCCTTCTCCATTTACCATTATCTCCTCTTCAGTTGTTACTTCAAGAAGGGAAGGGGGGATTCTAACTTTGAAATTAACTGTTGGTTCAGGCCCCTTCATAATATCTCTATCAATGACTTCTCCATTCAACCCTTCAATGGATGGTTTCAGGACAATTTCATGTACGGTAGATACAGAACTTGAGGTTTCCTTTCCTTGTGAAGAAAATTTTACGGGACTCACCGTGCTAATATCAAGTGTTTCGGGCCCTGAATCACTAGAATTATCCAATGTCAACCTCAGAGGTGGAGTACCAGAGATCTCATAAACTGCTTTAGTTTGTGCTGGTGGAGTCTCCAGGAATTTCTCCATGTAACTTTTCCCCGATTTTGAGTCAAGTGGAGATTCATTCAATTGCCTTCTTTTCAGTTTTACAAGACGGGCAGGGTCATTGTAAGCATTCTCAATACGCTCCTCCAAAAACAGCTCATGCAATCTGCACTATTAGAAAGCAATTCAATCACCAAGATACCATATTAAAACTCTAATATGTGCAGTTCTAAACAACCAGAAGAAAGGCACAGATGCAGAATTGAAGGACTCACTTCGCATGTGATGCTTGTGCAAAATCTGGAGTCTCTCCATTCCTCCAGCATGATCCTTTCTTCTGCCAGAAATAAAATATTAGCCAATATGGACACAGGGAAAAATACCATATGGCACAACTAGCAAAAGAAAAACCTCTCCACTGAGCACTAAAACCATGATATGCCAAAAAGTTACCATTCAGTGCCAGCAATATATAAAAGGAAAAAGAATGTTTCATGCAGGTGAGAAGCAACTAAATTATTATTGAACAAGTTTTAGGAAGAAGAATGATTCTCTCTTATTACTTCTAATCTGAATACAGCCTTTTAAAGAATAGCAGGAAAAATAAAAAAGGAAATAATCTCTAGAAATTAGCCTATCCCTAAAAATTAGTAATTTGATTATGGCTAATAGTACAAGGAAATTCCTAGCACTAATGTAGAAAATCTGCTTAAGTTAAGGAATTCCAACACTCCCCCTCAAGCTGGAGTGTAGATGTGAATCAAACCCAGCTTGCCCATAATTTCTTCGAACATTTTTCTTGAAATGCAACCCCTTACCAGGAGTCCCTTTTAAGTATCTCAATATCCTGTAGGCAGCTTCCAAATGTTTCTCCCGTTGATATCTCCCCCTGTCTACTTCTTCTCCATCCTTATCAGTTCCTAATTTAAGGTTGGGTTCCATAGGAGTCTTGTCTATGTTCTTTGGAGTTTCTACAGAGTCAACCTTAGAAACAAAGGCATTGTAGGATTTAGACAAGTTTCCATAGGATACAAACCGAGAAATGGGATGTTGAGTGCAGCTCCTAGTGCCCTTTCTTACTGCAATTGGAAGATGGATGGAAGATGAAGGAGGTGAAACTTCTTCCTCAGGACAGTCCTCGGGTAAAGATGGCATAGGCACTGCTGTTTCGGTCTCAGGCAGCTGATGTCTCCGAGAGTATACACGAAGTCCCTGAGTTTTTCCTTCTTGTTTTTCAGAATGAGTGGGCTGTTTTTCTTCATTAGTATGATTAATCACCCTTGTTTCTTGTTGCTGAACAGTGGAGATAGGAAAAACAGGTTCCAAAACAGGAATAACAGTGGCTGTAGGATTTCCAGCAGGTTTTGTAGTTGTGGTAGGGCTGACAGGTTCCAAAACAGGAATAACAGTGGCTGTAGGATTTTCAGCAGGTTTTGTAGTGGTGGTAGGGCTGATAGAGTCTTGAGGGATAATGAGAAGATTGCTCAAGGTCTCATCTTCACTAAGTATCTCCCCCTGAAGATGAGAGGCTGAAAAATATGGCTCGTTTTCGAAGAAAGTAACATCAAGGGACACAAACATCCGGTGTAAGGTTGGAGAGTAGCACTTGTACCCTTTTTGTGCAGGTGAGTAACCAATAAAGACACAAGTGTGAGCTCTAGGATCAAGTTTAGATTGGTTAGGTTGATGGTTGTGGACAAATGCTTTGCAACCAAATGTTTTTGTTGGGAGATTAGGAACACGAAATAAGGGAAAAATTTTTTGAAAAGTATGTAAAGGTGTTTGAAAGTTTAATACCTTTGATGGGAGTCGGTTTATAAGATAACAAGCAGTGAGGACAGCTTCTCCCCATAAATACTTTGGTACACCCATAGTAAACATAAGGGCACGAGCCACGGCTACAAGGTGTCTGTTTTTCCTCTCGGAAACCCCATTTTGTTGAGGGGTGTTAGGACAAGAACTTTGATGTATGATTCCTTGCTCAGAAAGATAAGGACTTAGGATAGAATTAAAGTACTCTCTCCCATTATCAATTCTAAGGGTGTGAATATTTGAATTGAACTGAGTTCGAATCATTGAATGAAAATTTTTTATGACTCTAGAGACTTCGGATTTTTCTTTAAGGAGATAGACCCAACAAACTCTAGTGTGGTCATCAATGAAAGTTATGAACCACCTAGCCCCTGAGATGTTTTTTACTCGACTGGCTCCTCATAGATCGCTGTGGATTAAAGAGAAAGGTTGAGATTGAACATAAGGTTTCAAAGGATAAGGGACACGAGTGTGTTTAGACAGTTGGCAAACTTCACAGTTCAATGAACTAATTTTCTTATTTAGAAATAGTAGAGGAAACAGTTTCTTCAAGTACATGAAATTCGGGTGTCCTAGTCTACGATGCCATAGCATGATAGAATCGTCTTTTGATGTAGATAAGGCCATCCCTTCTTGTGAACTGTTTTTGTTCCAAACATATAAGCCATCATTAACTTTAGCAGTGCCAATCATCTTCCCCGATTCTTGTTCCTG
Source organism: Gossypium hirsutum (assembly GCF_007990345.1). Lineage (NCBI taxonomy): Eukaryota > Viridiplantae > Streptophyta > Magnoliopsida > Malvales > Malvaceae > Gossypium > Gossypium hirsutum. The sequence continues at coordinate 77,005,927 of NC_053432.1, forward strand.
AACCACACAACCGAAAGCAGAAAATTCAGCAAGTACTTTTTCATCCTTGGTAAGCTTGCTAATTGAGAGTAAATTACAGGAAAGATTTGGAACATGTAAAACTTTATCGAGGAAAAAATTTTCAGTAAGTCTCATTGTCCCCATTCCAGCCACCGGTGAGTAAGATCCATCAGATATGCGAATCCGAGAGTGATCATGACAAGGTAAATAGGTGTGAAACAAACTTAGATTACCTGTCATGTGGTCGGATGCACCCGAGTCTAGTATCCAGGAAGTTGTGATAGGTTCGTGTGTAGTATTTAAAGCAGTACCTTGAATAGCTAGTGACCCACTGGCTGTAGGAGTCCCGAGTAGTTTATGAAGAGCCTCAAGTTGAGTTTTGGTTAGCCTAACATTCTGAGCATCTTCTTCAGTAGTAGATATCATTGCTGCCTTGTTTTCTTTCTGTTTTTTTTCTTCAGGATAGCCATGGAGTTTGAAGCATTTCTCCTTGGTATGCCCAACCCGATTACAGTGGCTACACCATGGCCTTTTTGAACCAGAATCAACTCCATCTTTGAACCTTTGAGATTAAGGGCCTCTTGAAATAAGAGCAGAGTTCTCGGAAGGATGATGACCAGCTACGGTCAATGGTTTTAATTCTCTTGCGTCTCCCAACATGATAAGACGCTGTTTCTCTTCCCTCCTTACTTCAGCAAATGCTTCTCCTATGGTTGGCAGTGTGGTTCTGCCTAGTATTCGTCCTCGGACCTCATCAAGATCACGATTTAGTCCTGCTAGGAACTCATAGAAACGTTCTTTGTTAAGATGATCCATGAACTTGGTGTGTTCCAAGCCCTCGCCCCAATCAACTTCATAATACATGTCTAACTCCTGCCATAAGATCTTTAGGTTGTTGTAATATTGAGTGACTTCAAGTGTTCCTTGTCGAATATCTTTCAACTTTAATTTGATCTCGAATACTTGGGAAGTATTTCCAAGATCCGAGTAATTCTCCTTGATTGCATCCCACATTTCTTTGGCAGTTTTGAAAAAAAGATACGTTCGGCTTATATGACCTTCCATCGAATTTATAAGCCAAGCCATAACCATTGAGTTGTTAAGCTCCCAAGTTGCATAACCAGAGTCTGTTGATGCTGGTCGAGGAATTTGTCCATTAATGTACCCAATTTTTCCTCGGCCACGAAGAATCATAAGGACAGATTGTGACCATTGCAGGAAATTTTTTCCATCTAATCGATGATTTGTGATTATAAGAGAAGAGTTAAGGTCACCTTGTGGGATTCCTTCACTGTGATTTTGAGTTATTTGTGAGATCTCAGTCTTAGAGAAATTTTCGGTGTCACCCATGGGAGTAGGGTTTCTAACAGAGAAAAAACAGAACAAGAGAAGAGAAGAAAGAGCAGGATCAAATGGATTCCTGATGCTCTTGATACCATGAACAAGTTTTAGGAAGAAGAATGATTCTCTCTTATTACTTCTAATCTGAATACAACCTTTTAAAGAATAGCAGGAAAAATAAAAAAGGAAATAATCTCTAGAAATTAGCCTATCCCTAAAAATTAGTAATTTGATTATGGCTAATAGTACAAGGAAATTCCTAGCACTAATGTAGAAAATCTGCTTAAGTTAAGGAATTCCAACAATTATGATATAATTGGTGTAAATCATCCCAAATGCAACAATAGCACCTCAAAAAGAGCAGGCCTAAGATATCAAGTGTGCTCCTCACATGAAGGCACACCTCAACCAGATGTTTTAAGTTTGATAGTGGAGCTAACCATAAACTTTGCTATGATCTGCTCACACAAAAAAGAAGCATTTTTCTCCAGTGAAATTAAACAAATCGGTCCAATAAGACTACTGATAGATCTTAGGGTCTTTCTAAAAACCAAGTTCAAGTTTATTCATTAAGGAGTAGAAATTTTGGATCATTCTGGAGACCTATCTCCCAATTTATGCTATAAATGAGACAAAACTGCAAACTGCTAAAAGAACATGCAAAAGAGAAACCTAAGCAAATCTTTTCTGTTTTCTTTTACTTATTTGTTAGTACCTTCACTTTACGTGCTTTCTTTTCTCTCTGAACTTCTAATGGTGCAATTCCAGGGAAATCTGATTCTGCTTTAAAGAATGATGGATCGGTGTAACGCTTTAAACACGCCCCAGCACCCGCAACATCAAATCTGGAACAAGTAAAAAAATTATTATATTCATTATTGATAAGAAAAAAACTTGCAGCAAAATTAGTAAACTTAAGACCAGTAAAATCTTACTTGTCCAAAAGAAACAAACGTGGTGGACCCCTACATTCCTCATAAGAATCCAGCACACAGCGAGGTAAGTCTCCACTAGTGATCAGATTATGTTCAGTTCGCAGATTAGGATGCCAGTCAACACCTGTGAAAAGATAATACATTTCTTAACCGGTTTAGCAGACAATGTCTTTGTGCAGGTAAACTCCAATATGCTATTTCAAAACCAAAAATAAGTACCAATTAGCTCCATCACTTAAAGCTGACTCATTGTATGCCAAAGATCACATTTCCTATCCATTCCATTATTGCATATAAAAAATGGGTATATTGGAATGTAAATGAATTCATGCATACTGATTCCAGATAATTTCCACTAGCAGAAAGTCATTAAAATAGGCATCTTTTGATTAGGTAAACAAACTTTCATTTTACTCTAGGTGCTGATAATATACCGGGAAAGAAACTTGTAATACTCTTATTGCAGACGCCAGGCACTCAACCCCAGGAATCTACTATAGTTGTTTCAAAAGGTATAGATATACTTCCCAATATTGCAATCAAGTACACAAGATATACAACATACGAAACCAACACATATGCGAAAGTGCCCCATTATGAGAAGAAATGATCCAGAACCAATAAGAGCCAAATCCTGACCATAAAAATGTTGACATGTTCCAGTAAAAATGTGTTAGTTAAAAGTTGAACCTAACCTGCATTAGTAAAGAAAAATGAATGATTGGTTTGTGATAAAAATGCCTTCTCGATGGAAGGGAATTCTGCTTCAAGTTGTTTAACTCGGCCCATTAGAGCATGGCCTCTCGCAGCAGTTACCATTACCTCCTCATGCAAGTTGTGGAATATCTCGGCAGCAAACCTTTAGTCAATCGCCAAGGAAAAGCAATTTAAAACAAGAAAGAAGGCGGAATGCAAAAATAAGACATAAAAAATTGCCACCAGAATGCTACAACTCCAAGAAAAATCTATATAAAACGTGACAGTTGTACTAGTACCATGAATCCAAGTCAGTAGAGGAATTTCCGATATGCATGGTTTCAATTTAATGCATTCAAGAGAAAAACGAAATTGATACAGACTATTTGAATAGAGATTCAGAATTTCAAGTGCTAATTTGGTGATTGCTACAAGTCAAGATACCCTAAACCGGAAAACATTAAATCCTAAAAAACAGGCCGCTTGAATAGTGAAGTGGATACCAAAATTAGGTTAGAAAATTCCAAGTGTGCTTCAGATTCAAATGGCAGAAACTAAAACTAAAATTCTGTACACTTGAGAAATATTGAACAGATTACGGTTGTTTCTATAACCTCGAGCTTAAAGCAAGGGAACTGAGAATTAAGCAAACTAACAAACCAAGCAAATTCAACCAATCTGGTAAGTGTAACAGAGAGAGAGACTGACTCTGCGAGGTCACCGAGCTGGCGTAAAACACCAACAAGGCCAGACATAGCTACGCCTTCAAGTAAAGCCTCGGGATCATCCTTGTCGGCAGCTCTATATAGCTCCGGATCGGCCAAGCTGAACTCGTTCCTAATCTGGTACCTAGTCAACGGCATTTCTTCGCCTCTCCTCCGCCGAAAAAAGAACAAACAAACCCTAAATTGCTGTTTCTATTATAAAGAACAGAGAAAGAGAAGAAGAAGAAGAAAGAATCTATTTTGATGTTTGAAACTGCATTGAGTTCATCGTAGTATTATCATTTTTCGGCGCTCTCTCCCCCTCTCTAATTTTTGTGTTTGTCAAGGAAAATGAACGAGTGATGGGATGAATATACGATACATAGTGGTGAGACCTGAGAGATGTCAACTAATATCATGTGGCGAGCGGCGCGGTATTCGTTTGGGCGATTATAATTGGGAATTGGATGATGGGATTTAGATCCGGCCAATTGCTTGAAATTTTAGCAAATTAAAAATAAAATAAAAAATGCCGAGGTTTACCGTGTGGCTTATGTTCAAGTCTCACTAGTTATTTTATTGTTAAGAGTTTTATTATATATTAATAAATAATACTGATAGAAAATCAATATTTATTTTAAAAATTATAATAATAAAATAAACATTTAGTGATGTTATAATTAAATGTTATAACTTCCTCTCATTGATTTTTAAAGTCATGCTGATAGTTAGGAGTCAATAAATGTTATAATCAAAATAGGATATTGTCATTACAATCAAACTTTATTATATTTTTTCACTTAAATTTGACCATATTGTTATAATATTATGAGTAGATTTTCTTTTAGATTTATTATGGTTTTCAATTCGATTGTATTTTAAATTAAATTTATTTTATTTATTGTTATTTAAATATGTATTATTTATAATGATACTTATATTTGTTATTATTGTCGTAAACTTTTTAAATATATATAAAAGATTCTTTCCTTTTTGTAAGTTAGCATTAAAGTGAGGAATTAGGTTTGATTCTTAAATTTTTATATACTAAATTTAGTACTATTAATGTTTAATATGAGATTTAAGGTTAGATTCTTGTATTTGTAAATCTTTTCTAGTTTTTTTTTATTGTAAGGTAGATATCTCTCGACGTAATTTGATTTATTATTTTAGATAGAATTCTCAGAATGCATGCATAAGGATTTTAGATACGATTTGAATGTCTTATATGTAATGTGTCATGAAATTCAATACAATATTTTAATTTTAACCATCGATTTATTTTTAGTTCTTTAAATTTTATCCCAACTTCCAACAAAATTTATTGAATTTACATATGATAATAGTAACTTAATAACCAAATTAAAAAGGCATCCTCGAATAATGAGGTAGAATTAGGTAAATTATTGGGTGGAAGACATTGAGGGAGGAGGGTAGGCCAACAAATGTTAGCTATCTTTTGAAATTTTAGGTCATCTCTTTCTCTTAATCCTAATATCATTTTTGAGGGTTGGTTTTTTTTGAAAAGCCTGATTAGAGGGAGATTGATTGTGTACTTGGGGGAGGCATATGATTCCATGCGTTATTGCAATTAAAGCTAAGTTGGGTTTTATTAACGGTTTGTAATAATTCGATTTACTACTTTATTTTTTATTCTTTTTATTTTTATTTTTATTTTTATATTTTGTTTTATAAAATATGCTTTGTTTTATGATTTTTGGACATTAATTGATAAATTTTTAAAACAAATTTCATAAATATTCTTTAAAAAATAGATTTTCAAATAAATAAAAAATAATGAATAAATATTATATATTACTTTTAATTTATTTTATTATTTTAATATAAATTATTTATTTTTCACATTATAAAATTTTAAAATTAATTATAAATTAAAAAAAATAAAATCTTATCTAATTCTTGACTTTTTTTTTACTTATAAATAAGAAAACATATGTGAGAGTTTTTTTTTTTAATTATAAGAGAAGAGTAAAATCCTAACAATAATACAATTAGTACAATTTTAATTCAAGCCATACTTAATACAATGAACACCCTAATTATTAAGCTAACATACAAAATTTAAAATAAATTTATTTATTAATTAAATGGATAGAAGTGGATATAAAGAATGTGGATATAAGTATACAATCATAATCATAAAATCAAGTAATTAATGTGTAATAATGTATTCTTTGCTTTAAAGCTGGCTTTGGTTGATGAGTTAGGGGAAAGTTTGAGGTTAATAGTTGCTGATGTGATGGATGATATTGTCTTAGCGGTAAAGACAGAATTTGTCACCGCCAATCACCATATCCATTAACATCGTATCAGCCAAGCTATGAACAAATAATCTACGGGAATGGATCTAATCAACCAATACATCTTATCATAGGTGGGTCGAACTCATTTTTTAGGTTTAGTTTGGAGAATAGATTTAAAATTTTATTTAAAATTTTAAAAATATTAAAATAATTTTTTTGATAAATTAAAAATATATTAAAAAATATCTTTATATTTAAATAATATTAATATAGTTACAACTTAGTAAGTAATGCTTTTAAAATAATAGTTATATAATGTCCAATAATAACAACAAAATAATAGCAATATAATAACGAAATGACGGCAACAAAACAATATATTCAGGTCAGGCCTAAGTCAAAAAATTTTATCAGAAGCTTGACCCATTAAGTAAACTCCGAATTTATTTTTAAAACTTATATTTTTACTTAAATCATCTTACTTTTCGAGTAGACTTTTGAACCTAAATGGGTGTCCAACCCATGATCAAGCCTACCAACCAACCATCCATTCTTGATCAGGATTATTGGGCTTCACTTAGTCCTAATCAATTGATTTTAATAGTCCAGAGATTCTGCAATAAAAAGACTTTGAGGACCCATTCTCATTGTTCCAAACCACAGTCCAACTCAACAAAATTGATAAAATATGATATGATCAGTTACCTTGGAATAGAACAAAACAGAGGATCACTAATTGTTCTAAAATAAGAGTATAAACTACTTTCCTAAGAAACTGGGCTTAGCTGAGGCCCATCATGAGCAGGGATGCCACATAGGGCTAGATGAGTAAAGCCATCATAATTAAATTTTCTATGAATTGCTATACATTGCATATGTTAACTGGTTTTTACCTTCTTCGATGTAAGTTTAATTTTGTGTATTTAAATATATTCTGATTTTTAATATTATATGCCTTCTAAGTTATTTTATGGGTTTAATTTTTAATTTATTAAATAATATATATTTATTTTTGTATAACTAATATTAATATTTTTTAAATTTATTGAATATAATTAAAATATATCAAATATTCAAATAATAATAAAAATATTGTTTAATATTAAAAAATGATGTGTTGCAATAGATTATGGCACACTTACAATGTGCCTAAAAAAATATGTAACAAATTTATAAATATATATAATTAAATGTGGCTTTGGTTGAAATGATAAAATTGAGATGAGTACGAATCCCATTATGTGTATGTACCAATTGTAACAAACGTCTCAAACTTCAAAATGTTCTAATTGAGTCCTTAGAATATCAATATTATATCAGTTTGGATTTTAAATTTTATCTCAAGTGGACTATATTTGAAATGTATGAAGTAAATTTGAAACATGTATCACATAGATAATTTGAATATGATTTGTTAAAAAAAAAAGAAGAAAGAAAGAGAAAAAGCCCTCTTAAAATTTAATGATATTACCTGTTATTCATGAAATCCAAGTTATTCATGTAGTAGATACGCACGTCTAAAATTTGATCCATGCATTTTAAATACGTTCCACTTCAAATCTAAGCAAGGGTGTAGCTAGGGGGCTGGCAGGGGTCTCAACCCCCTAAAATGGAAAATTTTTATTTAGGACATTTAAAATTTTTTAAAATTTAAATTAATAAAGGTGAAATTACACATTGACCTCCCTAAAATTGATAAAGATTTTATTTATTCCTTTAAAAATTATAAAGATATAGACTGTTAAAATAGTGAAATTGCATTTTTACTATCGTAAAAATTATAATTTAATTACGACCCTCCTAAAATTTTTTTCTGGCTTCGCCCTTAAATCTAAGTTGGCATTTGACGCTCAAGCTGAGGACTACGTTGAAAAAAAAATTAAATTGAAATAATATTGATATTTTGAGAACTCAATTAGATTATTTTAAAATTTTATGACGAATCTAAAAAATATACCATAGTTTGGGGACGTATGATGTAGTTAACCCTACTTTTTTTTCTCAACGAATAAAATTGCTATTAGAGAAACGAAACCTGCAAGATCAGCACACAAAGGTATCCTAATGCTAAAACATCCCAGCACACCCAAAATCAAAACAAATTATGAAGCACATATCCAACCAGTCAACAGCCAAATCACTGCGGGCAAAATAACAGGACATTTGCCATCTCTAATTAACATTTAAGCAATTTCATTAATCAAGTTTTAGGGGTATCATGTTGAAAAAAAATTATAATTAAAAGAAAGCTCAAAGATAAATTGAAACCATCTATTGAATTTCTAAATCTGTACATTTTTTTATTAAAAAAAACATTTAAAGTATATTCGGATGAAGAATTTGGAGGAGAAGTTTCATTTATACCAAGATTTTCAAAATTCTAACTGTAAATTTACTTGTTTGGGTAAAATATTTGGAGAATTTCAAAATTTTAAAAGTGAATTTTTTAACTCAATTTCCCTTTCCAAATTCCACTAGCTGGCTTTTCAAAGTTCTTTATAATTTTATATTATTTAATACATATGATCTCATTATAAGATAAATACTAAAATTTCAAAAAATACTTTTCATTTAATTTTAATATATATATTTAAAATTTTATTTTATTAAAAATATTTATAAAATTTTACAAATATAATTATATACATATTGAATATTTATATTATTAATTTTTAATATAATTATTATTCTTTTATAATTGTCCATTAATTTATAAAAAAGTAATAATTTAACTTTTTCTTAAAAAATAATTATTTATCTAAACAAAGTAATTATAATTGCTAGCATTTTGAATAATAGACTTAGTCATGAGTTGAGATTGAAGACCCACCTGAAAAATAAAAGGTATTAGGTAAAAATGTAAACTCGAAAAATAAATTTTGACAAAAAATAAAGCCTATTATCTAAACGAGTAGGATTTTTGAAGGATAAAGTGATTTTGAATTGCTAAAATTTAAAATGCTAATATTTTAACCATTTGACATGAAAAATAAACTTATATTTTAAAAATCTTCAAATTTTCAAAGTTTTTCATCAAATAGCTACACCCTATTACACGTGTGTTTGAGATAACAGCCGCTAACAGACTTCAACTAATTGAACAATTGTTTACTGACTTTATCGATTTTAACTGCTGTTGACTGAGCTAAGATGTGATCCATTCTTACCATTTCCCTTTCGTCCTCCTTTTACACATTCATCCATATATGAACACTTGGTGATATTAATTTTACCCTTAAAACGCTAGAAATTGAAATTTGAATAAATAAAAAAAAATATTTGCGCTGTGCAGAAGAAATTATAATTGATTTTTCAATATTTTAGACTGAATATAATTTATAATATATGGAGATATTAGAAGAAATTAAATCCACAAAATTCATTCAAAATCTGATCTACACATTGCGCCATGGTGATGAGAGTATGACGACCGTACTTGTTATACATATACCAGTATTAAAACATAATCGCCCAAATGGAGTTCCATGAAAATAAAAATTAAACCATAAGCACGCATGCACATATATTACATAAAAGACACGACAGCAGATAATCCAAAATCGATTCTCCATATTAATTTATTATATTAGAATATAGTAGTGTATTTTTAAATTAAGGAGAAAATGACTTGAGTGAGAAGAGACAAGGGTCTGCAGGTGGATTCCAAGTTCCAACTGTTCCTACTTACTTCGCGCCATTCACATTACGCACAGTTACCATTTCTTTTATATATAATATAGGATTTGTTATGATAATATATATAATCAGCACAATTTCAATTTGTGTTTCTTTCTATATACTTTTTTATTTTATACGGATTGACATTTTGCAAAATTCGAATTAGATCTATAATGGAGCATAAAAAAAAGAGGCGTGATAAATACGAGTTTGTGTGGAGATTTGTGAGTGTGTCTCGTATTTATCAAAAAGTTTGCAAGCAGTTAAGATAACAATTAATGAACATTTGAAGAAATGTCAACATAGGCCTTGCATCATGACGAGTATGCATGGGATGCCGATGATTTCTCTAAGTTATGCAACTGCGTTTTAGGCTTTAAGCATGATTCCTTCTCGTCAAACTCTGATTAATACAGAGATATTTTAGTATGATTAGAACTCTAATCTAAATATATTTAAAAGGGTCATTGTATTCTTATTTAGTGATACCAATCGGTAAGGGGCAATAAGATGTAGTCGTATGTGAGTTTCAGTGAAACTTTTATGGTAAATATGGGGAGAATTTTGTTCTCGAATTAGGGTTTTGTTTACAGGGTTTAGATTTGTACATTTTGTATCTCTATATTTTATTCTTGTTTATTTATTCATTTAATAAAAAGTCGAAATTTTTTTTACCCATCATTTTTATTCTCTTCAGAAAAATTTTTCATATAAAATATTTATATTTATTCTTCTCTATTTCAATTATTTCGTTATTTATACAAATCAATCTTTAGCAGATATGTTATTGCAAAGTGGAATGGCCGCATAATAAACAACTCAACACTTTCGAGTTGTTCCATCCATTATATAGCTGTAAAAGTAGGTGATGAGATTAGGATCCAATGGAATCTTTTTGTATATGCTCATACTCTCGTAGATGAAGGCTGACAACTTGTCATTATTATGTGGTGTTAAATTGGTGTGGGTCTAATTGAGCATTTTTTCCCCTTAAAATTTAATCCCCCGTTGATGATTAATTACGCTAGCTAATGACCATAATGGTTTGCCCCCACAACACTCCACTGCAAGATTTTGTGCTTGCAAGTCATATGTCCATTACCTTTAATCTTTTACCTACTTTCATGCTTCTCTGCCCCATATTTTTTTTTTAAAAGAATTTAAAGTAGTTGGCCTTTTTCATCTTGATTCACGGAATAACACCTCACTAACTCCACTATATTCTGTTGTGTACATAATTTAATTAATTGGTATACTACTCCCTTTTCGGTACTTCTTGGTATTAATAATAATATATAGTTGTTTTATAAAGTGATGTCAAGTACGCACATACATATTTCAATTTGAGAGTAATTCCTTTCCTTGTATAGTGCTTAGTTAGTTAATTTATTAAACTAGTTGTTCCTACTCATATCTCTATCAAGAGTGTTGTTGCGGTGGAGGTGAATAGAGCTTATTTCCCCGCATCGCATCTCTTACATGAAATTTGTGGCCATCGTAACGTTGTTATCCTCTTCAATAATAATCGTTCATCTCATATAAAGGCTATTCCCTACTGGATGAGAATCTTTGAGATTCTAACATCATTGTCGAGGCGAAATCAGAATTGTTGATAAGAGGGATCGAAATATTTTTATTAATTATACAGGTTTAAGGTAGGCACGATTCATAGGTAATTTTAAATTTGGGATAATTTTAATTACCGAAATTTGGAGAAAAAAATAAAATAAATGTATAATTTATATTAAATATTATAATTATTTAATTTTATTGTTTTACTAAATTAATATTCAGATGCCATTTATAATTAGATATTGTAATTATTAAACTTTATTTTTATCAAATTAAACTAAAAGTATTACTAAATTTATCATAAAAATATAAATTCTATATAAGAAATCAAATTAAAAAAATTTTGAAAGGCCAAACACAAATTTTTTTATTTTTTTAAAATTTAATTATAATATTAAATAAAAAATATTTAAAACTTAAAAACCTTAAAAAGTAATTTACAAAATTTAGGGGCGGAGTGTTTACCATTCCCCTAAATTTCGCTTTGGTTATCCACTGCACAAAACTCATGGAATTATTTAGTTCTAATTGGTTAAATACATCATATGTGTTAAAAAAATTTGTTAATTAGTTAAATGAGTCATTTTTTTTGAAATTTAGAGAAATATGTCGTTTTTTAAGAGATGATGTGAAAGCTCATCTAGCTGAATGAACTTTTTGCTGGCATATCTAGAAAGCGCGACAAACTATAAGTGTTTTTTAAAAAATTCCAAAGAAAACACATCCAACTAAAACTATTTTCTTGTCGAACTCTCTCCAAAAAACAATTTATTTCCCTAAATTTTCAACAAATTAATCTATTTAATAAATTAATTTTTTTGATATACGATTAATTTAACAGATTTCCTTTGTTAGAGAATGAGAGGCTAACAAAGAAAAGCAAGGGAAATAATATATATATATATATATATTGAAAAATTCTCACACTTTAACTAATTAAATTGGAGAATTTTACATGATGAAATCGACTTGGAAGATGTTAGTAATTGAATTAGTACTTAGTCCATAGATAAATATGTAGAAATTTACCTATAACTAATTATTAACATGTAAAAACACATAAATTATGTTTTAAAAACATGTAAAAACACATATGATAAACTTTGCAAATCACAAAATGACAAGAAATATACATAAATATGAGATGTATTAAAAATGCCTCAAAATCAAAATAAAACAAATTATTAGCATGAACATATATATTTATAATATTTATTTTAAACTCATAAAAATAACATCAACAAAAAATCAATTTTGGTGTTTTTTTTATATTTAATATATATTTATAGAAACTTTGAGAAATTAATAATATTTATGTAGATTTTAATAAATTTATTTTTTTAAATAAAGCAGTACTAATGCGATCACAAATATAATAATATAATGCGAAGTGATATTAGTCAAGTGGTTAATATCTAATTTGAGTAAGTTTTCTATCGAAACCAGGATCACTATAAAAATCTGCATCTCATTGCAATATAAACTTCGAAGTTTAGCCCTATAGTCAACAACTTTGTTGTGGTCCCTCAGAATATATCGAAAACAGATTCTCCGATCATGATGCAAGAGTTGGTGAATTAGACGCAATTCTGGCATCCTACTATTTGCAGCACCACCTGCTAGAATAGTTTCAACTACCAAAGCATTATCACACTCCACTAATAACTTTAACCTCATTCTTGAACATTGATTCCTTCCCGGTTCGTATAGTGAATCCACTAATCTATTTAGCACAATGATCCTGAAAACCCCTCTAATCGAAACAAAACCATTAGAAGCCAAAATTAAACCATCAGTGTTGAGTGTAATCCACCCTCAGTCTGGTGTCACCCAATATGCGCTTACTATTTTTTGGACACGATAAATTTCACTCGATCCCAAATTAGAAATACTTGCAATCCAAGCCTTCCCTGTGGTGACAACATCTTCAACATTGCTATGATATATATTACTTTTCAAATCATTTCATGATTACTTCTCATATTAATGATTTAAATTGGTTTACTATTTATGTTTTTCTATCTTTTAAATTTATTAAAAGTTTATATAAAAATAATGAAGCTTTAGTTTTTGAAAAAAATAAAATAAAATGTTAGTTGAAATGATAAACTTAAAACTTTAATTTATTGTATTTTAGATTCAAATTTTATTATATATGAGTTTTTTTTATTGTAATTATGTTAATAATTTATTTAATAAAATTTATAATTTTTTAAATTTTAAAAAAATTAATCAATTACTGATGTGGCATCTATGTATATATCATTAATTTTGGGATGATTTGACAAACATCATAATTTTAATAACTAAAAAGAGACAAATTTTTTAAGAAGAAGCAAATAATTTTTTTTGATAAAATTAGACGGGGAAATAAATTGTTATGTTTTTTTTTGTTTTTTTATAAAAGAAATTGTTACCTGAATAGGTACAAGTGATTGGCAAAACATGACATCAGTTGACACATGCCAAACGTCACCGGTGATACCCATCTCGTTTGTTTCCAGCCGTAAAATAAAGTTAAAACTTTGATTTAAAAGAAAAGAGAAGAGATATATAAAGCTTAGAGAGGGAATTGAAAAGGTGGGACTGATCTGACTCCACCTCCACAAGAGAAATTGAATTGAAGTGGGAGTGCTCAGCTCAACACTGCTGCAATTATGAATTTTCAAAACCAAACAACAATCCTTAACTAGTTATCCGTTACATAACCCAAGCTTATTTTGTATTCTACCATATAAACCAATAAATAGGGGAATTAGGAACCAGCCTCCATTTGTGATTTGTCAAGTGTGATATGTATAAGCTGTGCCCCACAATCCCATCATCACCAACATTGCTTCAAAACTTTTAATTATAACCCTAACCTAACTTAACCTAACCTACCCTGCAATAATTAATTACATTTGTTGAGTTAATTGCACATGCATTTAATTATTTATCTACTTCATGCTTCACCCCCCACTGTTTTTATCATTTAGTTAAGGAGGTATATATATATATATATATTATTTATACCTTCTTCCAAATACATTAGCAATGACAGGTGACATCAGTTTACATTTTTAAAGACCACCCAAAATTGTTATATAGATATACATGCATGAATGTGTGTGTGTGTGTGTGAGTGTATGTATGAATCTTAAGTGAAAAAAACTTATAATATATAATATATGTATGTGAAGGATGGAGGTGAAGGCAAATTAAGAAGCAAAAGGAAAAGGAAAAGGAAAAGGAAAAGGAAACAAACTTAGCTGTCATAAATTGCCATTTAAAAGAAGCTTTGATGCCAAGAAATGAGAATGCAACATATATGCATGGTAAATTAACACAAATACAGTTGATGTTGAGGTGATGAGGTGGCAACTATGAACAAAAATTAGAATATCTTAATTGCTATCTGAAAATCTGGCTGTGACCATTTTGCCTCTCCTTTCTATTTCTATTTGTAATTATTATGGAGCTGCAAAGTGCAAACCTCATGGGATCCAAGGGTCCCGCCCACAACTAAGCTACCTTTTTTCAATTCATACAACCACACCTTGAACAACACTTCCATTTCCCCCTTTCTTTTCGGGGTGTTATAAAAGTGCGACCAAGGGTTGCAGAAATTTGCAGTCCCATTAATCTAGTTTAGGGTCTCTCACTCTCTTTCTAGCCATGGATCATGAGGAGAGAAGGTGTGTGTCGAGCAAGATGGAGAAGCAGGGCACGTGCATTACTAACTCATGCCTTGTGGCACTGCCAATGCCTGTTAAGCGTTTAATTACTTTCTACCTATGGCTTCACTTAGGCTGCAGTGAGTTAGTTCTTCATGTGCCCCTCTTCCCCATCATGACCACTGCACCTTGTGTTACTTCACTCCTGCCGTTTTCCACAAGTTTAGCTTGCCTATATTTATATATCATCACACACTACAAGAAGCTCAGATCCACCCGGTTTCAGGTGAGTTAATTAGCTGCCATAAGCATAAGCATCGTATGCTATTGCCATTTTCCAGTTAAGCAAGTTACTGCATGCTCGGTCTGGTATATGCATGTATTTCATAGTCAAAAACATATATATGTCCTTCGTTTATGTGCATCCGCATGGAAATATATATATTGTGAGTTTCTTATAATGAAATTTTAACCATATCATATCTGTGGACATGGCGGGTATGTATAAATATAAATGAAGATGATATAGTTTAGGAAGGATCCGCAAGCTCCCTTGCTCTCAGTCCTAATCAGATCAAAAGTTTTGTCCCCAAATATAAACAAAACTTGACCCTAATCAATATTTGTGTGGCTGCATTTATTTATTTATTAGGCGTAAAATGCCAACATACAGGGAGGAGTGGTCTCATTCAACTTTATTTGTTTAGCAGTATCCATCAATTGGTCAAATATTATCCTAAAAATGTAAACATTTGTGTGTGTAAAAGCTCCACACAGATATTATTCATGGTTGACCTTGCAATCATTACAGCACCAATCTAAGGTCACCCACCAAACACTAATCAAGCTTTAGATCTAAGGCCACACCAATATATGCTACTACTGCTGCAACATCAAGAAGATCCTAGTAGGTTCTGTATGTCCTTCTGCAAAGAGAGAAATGTTAACAAGGAACAATAATTTGATGGAATTTTATACATTTTTAGAGGTACCAAGTGTCATATCAGAAAAAAAATAAAACATTAGTGTAACACTGTAACCTCAATTTTGAGGGGAGATGTAGTTGGAGCATATCTCTCCACAACTTTGCCTTCTTTGTTCACCAAAAACTTTGTGAAGTTCCACTTGATTGCATCCCCAAAGTATCCACCTTTTTCTGATTTTAGAAACTTGTAAAGTGGTGTAGCATTCTTTCCATTTACTTCCACCTACAATGGTCAGATCATATGACAGTATTACAAAACATAAGTTTGTATACCAATCAACTGGTTTCATTTTCATGCTAAGGAGGTGATTGCTGGCATAAGGCACTCAATCAAACATATTTATAACCTTATCAAAAATTGGGAATTCAGCTTTGAACATTGTGCATGCAACTTCCTGAATCTGTTCATTGGTGCCTGGTTCTTGCCCTGCGAACTGGTTGCAAGGAAATGCTAATATCTCAAACCCTGCACTCCAATGTTTATAAGCTTCAAACCATTACACAGAACAGTTCATTCGAGGTCTACAATTTAAAGAGAAGTGTAACAGAGACCTTGGTTTTTGTATTTTTCATACAAAACATTGAGTTCCTTGTAGTTTGATTGCGTTAAACCACTGCCAAAAATAGAAAAAAGGAAGATACTTAAGGTGAAAGGCTAAAAGGTGAGACTCATTGATGAAGTGTTATGCTGAAAAATTCAGGCTATATATAACTGATGAAGTTGGTTACCATTTTGAAGCAACATTCACTATCAGAACAACTTTCCCGCTGTAGTCACTTAAACTTACATCATTTCCACGAATGTCCTGCAGACCATAAACGATGAAGTTTGTTCAGTTGAAGCTTGAGCTTATTCTTTTTTTCTTTAAACAGTCATTGATGTTTTTTATTTTCGGTTCAGATATTGATGTGTTTAATGGAAAGTTAATACTAAGAGTAATGATAGACACAAAAGCAGCAAATGGCATTATCTCAACTCTCAAGAGTTGTCAGGTCATAGCGACCATTTCTCATCTAATTCTGCAACTAGGTAGTAAAATGCTGGTATATGAATCAAAGCTAAAATTAAATAAAATAAAAATATTTATGTATTATTTAAAGAATAAGAAAATCGAGAGCAAAAATATACCACATAAAAAACAGAAAGGTAAGTGGAACAATGCAATGATATGAATGCAATTTTGAGAATGACATTGTTAGCAAATTCTGGACAAATAAATCTAAGTGTAATACAAATGTTGTAAAATAGCTTACAAATGTATAAATAGTCAATGTCCAAAACTTATATGAATTTGTAAGGGGTGAAGTCAGAAATTTTTTTCGGGCTAGAATTGAGTTATAAATTTTTATGGGAGTTAAAATACAATTTTACTGTTATATTAGTTTATAACTTAATATTTTAGGACTTAGTCAAAATTTCATCGTTTTTTAGGGTCAAAATGCAATTTTAACATATATTTTATACCTTTCAAAGGGACTAGCATAAATATCTATTTTTAGAGGGATTCAGGGCTCCTGCCAGCTTCCTCGCCCTGCTCTTGGATGAAATGATGCATTGCTTGAACAAAGTAATGAATGGTTTGTAAGAAATTATAGTTATTCTCAACAATTGCAAGTACCACTGGTTGATTAGTTATCCACTCGAGAAGTGTTCCATGCTGAAAGGGAAGATTATGCAATTCCACCAAGAAAGAAAATCGAGTTTGAAAAAGAAGTGATATCATCAAACTTGACATGAGCCACTATGATTTCTCAATCGAATATGATGGCTAGAACCATAAAATTCAGCTACTTCGATTCTATTACATTGGCTCCAAGCAAAATCAAGACGATGGATTTTCAAGGGACTTGGGGCAATCGTTTATTTCCAAAATATTTGAATGCTCACGGTTGGACTTCAGTCACATGTTAAAGAAGTCAATAAAAAGCAACGATCTTAGGCACGAGCTTAAATTGCCACATTACTCTTAAACACAAACTTAAACTGCTCACACAAAATAAATAACGATGCTCCTAAACATAAGCTTAAATTGTTCATCCAAAATAAATGATGTTGCTCTTAAGTACAAGTATAAATTGTTTATAAAATAAAATAAAAAACAATGCTCCTAAACACGAGCTTAAACTACACATCCAATAAGAATTGAATTACATTATGACTTGATCTTTAAAAAATGAGAGTACGTAGGCAGAATGATTTCATTGCCAGGTTCAATCCAAATGAAAAAAAAAATATTAATGACGTCCTTTGGAACAAAATCTTCGAAATTAGAAGCAAATAAAGTTTCAGTACTTGCACACTTTCTACCCTCAACAAAAGTTGCGTATGTGACCAAGTTTTGAGGGAACATTTGTAGAGGAAGGAATTTTGGATCAATTAGATTTTATAAATCATTTAGAACTTTTTTATAAAAAAAAGAGATTATTTTATTTTTAATTAATTAAATTAATAAGAGATAAATAATAAATAAAAGAATAATCAAATAAATGAATTAAATTCTACAAGAACTCTATTTTACTTGATTGATTGACACCATAAAATGAGTTGCCTCCAAGTCATTCAGCATAATCGCAAGTTCATAAGTCCAGAAGTTCTCTGAAGAATTTGAAGAAATTTCTGAAGAACGTTACGTTAGTTTTGAAGCAAAATCGCACTCCAATTTAGTTCAACTAATATGAAGCGAAAAGTCATTTTTTTAAATTGAAGAAAGGATGTCCAAATCCGGTTTCAAGATCAAATCTCGATGAACTTGAAGTAAATCGCATCCTTTTAAAATCAACTTTAAACGACTCTTGGATAAAAACTCCATTAAAGAGAAGAATCAATAGAATTTTTTTTACAATAAAAAAATCTATAGATTGTAACTTCTTTTCAAAATTCATAAATAAAAATTGATTCTAAATTTTTAACTCAATTTTCGACTCAAAATTTATGTATATATAGATATTAAATTATGGTCAGAGCATATGTTAACCCTTTCCATTTTTTGTGATTTTATGTCTATCATGTCTCAAGCTTATAGCAAGGTTTGCATTAAAAGGTCTAGACGTATTAGTTTAGGACATGGATGTATAAGGCACTTGATTGTACATGGTATAGCCATTATCACTTATGTTAGGTCGAGTATCAATTTAATAGATCCATTGACAAAATGTCAATAAAGGGATATGGTAAAAGATGGTGTTGTTAATATGGGACAAAAACCCTTACTCAAATGGGAGCCCAATTTTATTCTAACTAAAGTAATAAAGTTTGTGTTGTTGGATAAATTCAAATTTTAAACCTTAACTTTTTTTATAGAATTTTGTAAATACTAAATTTAAGATAATTATCTTGTTGACCGTCAATGGTGGTCAGGGGAGTAAAAAATCTCCACCAATAGTGAACATAATAATAATACCTAATTTTATATCATAAAGTTATTTGATATATTACTAAAATTAGATTTGATAACATTTTTTTAAGGTAGTTTTGGTAATACATTTTTTAAGGTAGAGTTGATAATACTTTTAATTATATATTATTAGTTTTTCATCTCGTGCGATGCATAAGTTTAGTTAATATATTGTATTTATTTTTAAATATTTATTACAAAATATTATAATATGATAATATTATAATTGAGAAAGTAAAAATAAAATAATATGATATTAATATCTTTGGTATTATTTATTCTCGTTTAACAGTCCATACTCGAGGTTCGTGGCTAACCCTTTAAAAAATGTTATCTTTAATGTTCAAATTTTATTATTTCTTTAGACTGTAATATGCTTTGCCATTGCATTCAATATTTATTAATTATAATATTTTATTTATTTATTAACAATTTGTTATAAAATTTGTAGCATTTTTAAAATACTATTTTTAAAATAATATAAATGTTTTGTATTTGATTTATTATAAAAGAACATTAATGTAGTTTGTAATTCTTTTTTCACTTTTGTTTTAAAGTAATTGAATATTAAATTAATTGAAATATATTATTTTAATAATTTTAATAAAATTTAAATCTCTTTTTGATATAAAAAAATTAAAATTAATTCCATATATTTTAGTTTATTAAAGATTGATTTTTTTCTAATATTTTTTATTTAGGTACAATAACGAAATTAATCCCTTAATATTTATATCTTTTTACAATTTGGCTCTTTTTTTTAGCTAAATTTGACACTCAACATTTTGAAAAAGGTCGAATTTGACCATCAACCTTTGAAAAAGAGTCAAATTGATTTTTTTAACAGTAATACTAATTGAAACATAAAAAATTTTAAACATAGCAGCTTACATGGAAATCCATGTGTACTTCATGCTATTTCTATTTTTTTTGAATATTTTATAATTTTTAAATTATTTGTTGAGGTGACATAAAAGACACATAGTACCATATTAACATAAAGTATTGTGGATTGTCACATAAGTTGCCACACCGGCATCACTAAAAAATTATTATTTTAGTCAATATTTTCGTCAAAGATAAATGATTCAACTCTTTTTGAAGGTTAATAATCAAATTTAACTAAAAATAAATAAAGGCCAAAATGAAAAAAATGTAAATATTGATAGCTAAATTTATCATTATACCTTTAATTTAATTATTAAATTAAATATTTATAGCTTTTCTCTATCATTTAGTTAAATAACAACATTTTAAATAAAAAAATAAAAAACAATTAATTAATTGAATATTATTTTAGCAAAAAAAAAACCCTCTTGCATCACATGAGTCAAAACCTAAATATTAGAAAAAAATTTAATTAATAAATTTTATGTATACATTTAAATTTAGAAAAAAATTATAATTAATAAAACTTATGTATATCTTTTCTGTTTGGAAATTCAACTAAGTTAACGCAAATAAGAAGAGTTAGGCGAGTTATAAAATTTGTCCTTTTTGCGTATGATTTAACTAGAAAAAAAAAGTTTATTATAAGAAAGAAAATAGGATCACGAAAATAAATAAATAGCATAAATTATTCATGAGCACGATGATGTGTAGGGGTTAAAATTTTCACCTTATTTCTTGAAAGGTAAATTTACCGTAGGTAGGAGGTGATTATGGGCCGGGTCGGGTTTAGGCCGGGCCCAAATAAAATTTTAGGCCTATCTACTAGGTTTGGGTCTGGCCCGAAATAAAATTGCTAAGCCCGAGTCCGGCCCGGCCCATATTAATTTTTTTTATTTCATTAAATAGAAAAAAATTTAAAAATATAATAAATCAAATATATTTAAAAACATAAAAACAAATATTAAAACAAATAAAAATATACTAAAACAATTCTTAAAACAATACACAAATTGACAATATAATAAAAAATAGTTATATTAAAAATTTAAAATGATTAAAAATAAAATAAAAAAATATATTAATATATAATTCGGGCAGGGCTGGGCCCGGGCCAAAAAACTCTTACCCAAAGCCTGGCCCATTTTCTAAACGGGCCTCTTTTTTTACCCAAGCCCATTTTTTGGGCTTATATTTTTACCCAAACCCTCCTATTTTTCAGGCAGGCCTTCGGGCCGAGCCGGGCCGCCAGCCCATGATCAACTCTACGGTAGGATGTAATTCTGTTAAATTTATCATACTTAATTAGAGTTATGCTAAATTTACCATACTTAAATAGGATATAATTGTAGATATGTACCTTGTAATATTAAAAATATATATTTAATCATTTTTTTAAATAATGTATGTTAAAAAAGCTTATTTTTAATATTTAAATAAATATATATTTACAAAAAATAAAAATTAATTATTTAAAGTTATTTATTATAGAAAACATTATTATTAATTTTAAAAAATCATATTTAAAATTTAATTTAAAAATAAACTTACTTTAAATATAATTTAAAAAATATTTTAAAATTAAAAAAACTAACCCCATAACTCAAAATTTCCATCTTTGCTTCCGTACCTTCTTTTATAATATATATAATTTGTTATTTTTACTTTAATTTTCTTTACATTTACATTTTTAATTAACCAAAGTAATATTTTATTTTCAATGCTCACAATGAAAAGAAAACTATTACCATATTTTGTACAAAACAGAATGACCATAATTCTATTTGAAATTTTAACATGATCTTAGATTTGTAATAATTTAGTCTTAGTAACATTTTTAGTTTAAAAAATATATTCGGTCTCTCCAAAAATTAACATGATCTTATATTTTATTTTATAATATTAAATAATTTCATTCATATTTTAATTATTTTAAATTAAAATTTTAATAATTATGATTTTTTAGATAGATAGCCATAAACATAATTTATAATATCCAACATTATTAGAAGATATAATTATGAATTCAGATCATGAGTTATAAAATATACATGAAGAATAAAAAAAATTTATAATATTTATGTATATAATTGATAATGTAAATATTATATGATATTTAAATATGGTGCTTTTTCTAATGGAATTGCACATTTAATGAGCTAGAACATATTTAGATAGTAAAATTTTCCTGGTTAGCCAGTTTAACCCGTCTAACATCTAAATATATTTTCGAATGAAAATTAATAAAATATTTTAAATTAAAAAATCCAAGTTCATCTAATTTTATAAAGAAAATATTCTTACTGGGCCATCAAATTAGACAATTAATCTAGCTTAACAATTTTTTTTTCCAAATTTTTATATATATAAGTCGACTAAGTTTTAACTTGATTGATATTGACATTATTGTTAATACATGAAAATATGAGTTTAATCACGTTAAAGCGTGTTTATCCTTCTATTTAAAAATTAAAAATAGGTTATAAATAATTTTAAATGTTGTATCTAGTCATACAATAATATTTAATTTTGCTCTTAATTCCGCCCTAAACAAAATCTTTAACTTCGCCTTAAAATTTATCTATACAACTCCTTTATACATAAATGTATAATTTATAAAATTAGTAACATAGTTTGGATGCAATAACAAATAACTTGAATGAATTAATGTATAGTTTGGATGAATGATAGTAGTGGTGGAGTTAGAAAATTTTTTTTGGAAAGGGTTTAAATTGTATATTTTTATGATAGTAAAAGTATAATTTTATCATTTTAATAGTCTATATTTTTATAATTTTTAAAGAGTTAAATTAAATTTTTTATTATTTTTTAGAGGTTAAAATATAATTTTATCATTATTAATTTAAAATTTTATAAATGATAAAAAACTTAAATTAAAAATTTACCATTTTAGGGATATAACTACCCGAGTCTCTACTACGCTCCGCCATAGGTCGGATAAACGAATAATCTTTTTACTAATAATTGTTATAATTATTCAAGTTTTAAATAAAAAAAGTAAAAGAAAAAGAAAAGATCAACTCATGGCTTTAGATGTGGTTCTTCGTCTCCCAATACCAAAAAAGTTATAGTAATTGAGATCGGCATAGAATTAGTGGGTGCGATCGTAATTCCAATCCAAATAACTAAAAGGAAAAGAAATTACCTTGACAGTGAAGTGATATATGGATTTGAGAGCAGCGTCTTCAGCCATGTTTATGCGTCTGATGCGGCGAAGGAAGCCAAATTCTGAAAACACCTTAAAGATCAATTTCATAGACTTGAGCCACGTCCCTTCTATTTATTTTGATTCTTTCACTTTCAAGTCAAACTTAGCTTTATTTATTTATTTCTTTTTCAAACTTGGCGCTTTTTATTTATTTATTTCCATTTTCAAATCAAATTTAAGCTTCCTTCCTTCTAGAATGCATGCTGCTGCCAAATTTGAATTCTCAGATTCAGGTTTATAAGTGCTTTTTAATTGACCTGACTCGCATGTTTCTTTTTAAAATCAAATTACAGTATTTAGAGGTACTTATGATCGGGCTAAGTCGGGTTGAACTAAAAATTTATGTTTATTTACTAAGCTTGACCTGGATAAAAATGTTAAAATCTGGGTCCGATTCGGTCCGCCCGTATTAATTTTTATATTATTTATATATATAATACATTAAAAATACTAAAAACATCAAAATAAATATTTTTTAACCAATTGAAAATAAATTTTAAAAAATATGTAGACTTAAATAACACTAAGATAAATATAACTTAACAAGTAAATGCCTCTAAAATAATAACGAAATTAACAAATGTCTTTAAAATAATAACAAAATTAACAATAAAATAAGTTTTATACAATATCCAAACAATAACAATAAAATAGTAGCAACATAATACTAAAATGGTAACAAAATAGGGAGAAAACAACAAGAAAATAACATTAAAAAAAAGAACAAATTTTTTTTGTCTTTTAGTGAATTCGGGCCGAGCCGAGCTAGGCCTGGGCCAAAAATACCTTACCCGAGGCTAGGCTCATTTTTTAAACGGGTCTTTTTTTTTTGTCCAAGCTCATTTTTCAGGCTTATATTTTTGCCCAAATCCTCTCACATTTCGAGCAGGTCTTCGGGCCAGGCCGGGTAGCTCGAACCATGATCAGGTCTAATAGTATTTCTGTTTTTTTTAAATAATTGCTTTTTTCTTCTTTAAAATAATATAAACTAATATTTTATTTATTTAGTTGGTTCAAATTGAATTCATTTTATTTTATATGTCAACTTGTATTTTAATTATTTTTCTATTTGTGTTTCAAATTATCAAATTTAATTGGTACTATTGAATTGACCACCTCAGTTGTCGGCAGGCAAATATCGGATTGAGAAATCAACACTAACATAACCAAATAATAAAGTGGTATCTGTAAGTGTGATAGGTCAGCTGTAATATTCATAATATTCAATGAAGCACCAGAGTGTTCCAAAGATCGAACCCATAGGAGTTGGCAATTAAGCGATTTCTAAACTATGGACATGTAATTAAGGGAGTCTAGCCAACTATTAACTAAGCATTATAGTATGATAGAACATAAATGAGATTAATTATGCTAATTTACTAACTAATTGCTAAAAAGACTATATCATAAAACAAGCAAAACTACGAACTTAAACAATTAATAACAAACAATGATTGATTGACTTCTATGTTGTTAGTTAACTCTTGAATTAGGGAACTAAATTGCTAAAACTCCTAAAATGACTCAATTTTACCAAGTTAGATGAATTAGCCTGATTTATCTCTCAACCTCACTCAACTAAACCATGACTATCAAATCAGTGCCTGATAAGATCTCTTCTCAGTCTGACTTATCTTAGTTTTCCCTTAAGGGCATCAATCATAAGTTTTGAAGTCTATTCGGTTTAGTCAAATTTTACAATTTAGTCTCTAAATCAAAAGCTAACTAGCTAATATTTCCATCAACCTCCCACCTCAGATTTAATTACCTATAATCACACTTAAGTAAACAAAACACAATAATCACACAAAATATGCATCTAAGTTAAACACAATAAAAATGAGAAAAGCTTAGGCTTTTCTTAAAAAAGCTTGAAAGTAATGAAAATGACAGCAAAAGAAATGTAAAAGAATACTTAAAAATCATATTTTTAATGATAATACTAAAATGAAACTAAATTATATTGAAACTAAGGAGTAAACTGAAAAATTAAAGAGTTTAAAGTATTAAACAAGCAAATAAACCCTAATTATAATGATGGCTACCTTAACTAACTATTCTTGAAACTAAGAAAAACTATAAAAAAACATAAACTAAACCCTAGAACTATGGAGAAGAAGACTAAAACCCTAAAAAGATGAGAAAAATTTGAAAAACATGAAAAAGTGTTGAGTGTTTAAAGTCTCCCTTGCCAACTTTTGGCCTTTTTTTTAATAGATTACAAACCCAAAAAAATAGTGATTAAATTGTCCCTCATCGTCTAATTTTGGTTGGGGCATGTTGGACATGAATTACTTTTGCAGTCTTTTTTTTTTCTTTTGATGGGAATTTAATTTAACATATCAAATTACGATAGATAATAAATTATATGTTATGTTATTTTATTATTTAAAAAATTTAATAACAATAATATTATGTTATGAAACATGAGAACTTAGGTTAAATTCCAGGCAATCTCATCCCTCTATGACAGATTGGTTGTTTGAAATAAATTAGCACTGAATATAAAAAATAATCACTAAACTTGTATGACTTTTATATTGAGGTTTCCTTTTAATTATTACTAGAATGTTTTGCCCGCTTTCGCGAGTTTGAGTTTTTAATTATAATTATAATTATTAAATTTTTATTAAATTGTAATATATATTTATTAAAATAATTAAATCTTAATTTTAACAAAGTAGAGAGATGAATACTAAAATTTTACAATTATTTTATAGGGCAAAGAAAAGAAAAGCGACCTGTGTGATGACAAAATCCCTTAAGAGCTTCTTTATATTTATTAAGTACAACGAGGCGTGTAGGAGTATTGTCACTAGGTATGTGGAGGAGTGGGAGACAATCATCACTAGGACCAGGCGCTGGATGATTATAAGACTATGGACTTGACGTTCATGGAGACTGTCTGGTGGGTTTTTGCTC
This sequence comes from Gossypium hirsutum, assembly GCF_007990345.1. Taxonomy (NCBI): domain Eukaryota; kingdom Viridiplantae; phylum Streptophyta; class Magnoliopsida; order Malvales; family Malvaceae; genus Gossypium; species Gossypium hirsutum. The sequence continues at coordinate 77,032,192 of NC_053432.1, forward strand.
AGCTTTACGAAAAAGGACTTGTCTATAAAGGCTTCAAGGTCTGTTTACAGTTATATTCCATTTTTTATTGCCACAACGAATGCGAATGGGGTTATTGCTTTCTTCTAATATTCTTCCTTGAGAAACTGTTGTGTTGCAGGTCATGCCATACAGCACTGGGTGCAAGACCCCTGTGTCTAACTTTGAAGCCAGTCAGAACTACAAGGTGTGTTATGTTCATTTACTCGAGTTCCTCCAATATTATTTTTTTCTTTGACGGTTTTATCCCAATCATGTCTAACAAGTAACCATAACTTCAATGTGCACTTGTGCCTGATCCTGAAATAATGGTCTCTTTCCCCATTGTCGGCGATCCAGATAATGCTGCTTTTATGGCTTGGACAACTACACCATGGACCCTTCCTAGTAATCTTTCACTTTGTATCAACGCAAATTTTGTCTATGTGAAGGTCTGTTGGGTTTAACTTGTTACTTATTTATGTCGTTAGCAAAAGACGGGCAAGTTTATTTTCATGTCATATTTACTGCACTTTGGGTTGATGTATACTTTTTCTTAGTTCTAGCTAACACATGCTACTGGTCTACTTGTTATTTTGTTACTTCACGGTCACCACCCAACAAACCTTCTTATCCGTCACGCTTTTGCAAATGAATGGGGTATGGGAATGCGTGAATATTTTAGCCTCCCTACTAGCACTTTCTTGGTTGATATATAAGGCATATTTAAGTTGCATCTTATTTTATTTCTAAAGTTTATAAATTATAGAGTGTGGAAAGTTTTTGTGGGTCTGCCTACATGCATAATGTAGATTAGAACCCCCCCCCCCTCTAAAGAAGAGTTGGGCTCTGTAATTAAATTTCAGGTTCACAATAAGTACCATGGAAAAATCTATGTGGTTGCTGTCAAGGATGTCCGGGGCTTCACTAGTGGGGACAAAGTGTGTATTCATGCATGTATACTTTGTCCTAGCTGGCTTTATAAAGAACTATGTATTAGCTTTTCTGGGCTCTATCCTATAACTTTTTGTTTCCATTTTTCTATATTGAAATGTAGGTGGTATCAAATTTCTGTTTGTAGTGGTGGCGTGGTGATGTGTACAGTGTATTTAACCTTGCCATCCGTTGAAATTTAGCTTAGATTTGTTTGTATCAAAGATGTCAAATAATTTGGAAAATATTAAGGGGGGTTCTCTAGTTTTAGGCAACTTGCCCCATCTGGGTGATCTCTTGTATGCCATTACATAAAGTTACTGTCACTGTCTTCATAAGTAGGACTGAGCATCTGAATGTGTTTTATCTGCTGTCCTAAGTGAAGTATTTCGAAAAGATAAGCAGCATAGATGACAGTTGATATATGCCTGCCTGTTATGATGCGTCTACAGAAAGTTAAAAATTTGTGCCTAGGCTTTTGAGATATTTAAAAATGGTTTTGAGCTAAGGTCCAAGGCCATTTCTTTGTAATGGGATACTAAGATGAAGTATATGTTGCAGGTATCAACCACTGTTCAACTACTTCTTGGAGTCCTCAGAAGCTGCATTTAGGGTGATTGCTGACAATTATGCTAGATGACAATGGTACTGGAATTGTCCACTGTGCTCCTGCATTTGGTGAAGATGATTACCGAGTGTGCATTGAGAATCAAATAATCAATAAGGTTTGACCGAAATGCTTTCTCTGAATTATGTTCTTTTAGCCTTGATATTTATGATCACCTGTTCCATAGTTTTCATTTGGTGCTCATCCCTTATTAACTATCCTGGTAGATGGTTTTGATATGATTATTACTTTTTTCTCAGAAATTTTATGCTATGGTTGTCCCTTTGGATGTCACACATATTGGTTCTCTTCTTTGACAGCATGTTGATGTTGACATGTAGGATTAGCTCATGTCTTAATCAGTAATGCCTAGGAAAGGTTAAGTTCTAGAGAAAATGGTGGGAGAGAGCTGCTCACCCATTCTGTCATTCTCCATTGCAAATGTAATTGTATTTCAGGTCCTTGAGGCAGGAATATTGCTTTTCCAAGGTGTATTTGTTTATCTTTAATTTGATAAATTGCTTTGCATTTTATGTAAACTGAACTAGTCTCCAATCTTTTATTGTGATTTATCCCTCAGTTTAACTTCACGTTTCTTTTACCGTTAACTTATCTGTTTTTGGCATGTAGGGAGAGAATCTGATTGTAGCAGTTGATGATGATGGTTGCTTAAGTGGGAAAATTACTGGCTTTAATGGGCGGTATGTTAAGGATGCTGATAAGGATATTATTGAAGCACTTTAAGGTCAGATTGATGTGAACTTTTATGTTTTGTTTGGCGAACTATTGATTGTGAGCCTTAATTATAGATGGAAAATAGGAAAGTGGTTGAGCATCTGTGACTAACTTCAGATAATTATGGAGCTCGTGTATTTTGTTTATAACTCCTTAGTGGGAACCTACTGTTGAATCCAAGGCATTGGATGCGAATCTAGAGTCAGTGGTAATAGTTTTTGTTACCATCATGAGCTAAAAAGGAAAAAAAGAGAAGAATCTAATTGACTTGTCCTAAGATTTGCTTCTCACTATGTATCTATGTTTATTTTCTTTCTTCTGAATTTTACCTAGCCTCTTAATTTCTCAGGCAAAAGGCAGGTTTGTTAAGTTTGGAAGTTGAAGACCTGATACACCTCTTATTTATAGAGCTTTTCCTAGCTGGTATGCCTGATTCTATCACTCTTATTCAGAAAAAATAAGAATCTCAACTTATAGCTTTGGTAAATAAAATATAAGTTTTAAACTGGCTGAACAATTTTAATTTACCCTCCTTTAGTGACTGTTTTTCTGGGCCTCATTTATAGTGTTTTTTCCAAATCAACTCATGTATTAATTTCAGTTGTTGGTGCATTTAATTATCTATTCTTTTGATTGCAATATGTCTAGCACACTGCAGACGGAATGCTAAATATATCGTTCAAATTTGGACATTCATTTTCTGTCTATTTTATTGTGTGAATATAGTTGTATACATGTAATTTTGGTTGATTTTCTAGAACTGTTACTGACAAGCAAAAAATGCTTGCAATCTCTTGAGGAGCATTTGTTGACTAATGGTGTTTCATGGAAAAAACCATTAACAGATTAAGCTTTTGAAAGTTGATTTGTTTCTGTGATGTGCTTTTTATTATTTAATGCAACAATAAACCTAGTCTTTAAAAGTTATTTTAAGTTGAATGAATCATTAATTTCTCTAAGTGGAAGTTTATCTCATGAATGGTTGTTAAGTTCTATCTAAATTTGTGCATAAACAAGCCAAATAGAGTTGTTGTAAGGATTTCACTTCTATATGGGATGGACGGTTAGCTTGCAGGCTTTGATTATTTATGATACTGCAGTTTTCGTTTCCTTTCTGTGACAAGGTTTGATGTTGCTACAGAACACGGAAGAAGCTCTGTTGGTGTTGAATTGTTATTTATTGATTGATAGGGGCTATAGCATACTTTGAAAGTTGGTTAAACACGCACAAGGAGGGAAGACAGTCTAAATTGAGATGTGTGAAGATTCTTAACAAGCAAAGAAATCGTACAAAAGTTAGTCCCTGAATAGGAAAATGTTCTGTAGATATAGAAGGGTATAGGTGTACAACATTTACTCCATTTGTAGAGTAGGCCTTTGAATTGTTTTGCTCTACAAACTTCATATCCTCTATATAGTCGGGTAATATCATTAACTAACAAGTTTGTATAATGTTCTTTATTTTATGCTCTTTCTACTACTCTTGCATTGCTATATATTTCTGCTTTGCTTGTTTCTACTTTGTGTTTCTACCCATGTGGAACTTTTGATATCTGTATGTACAAGGATTCTGGAAATCATCATTTTGCTGCTTTTATTTTTCCACTGTATTCCACTTATGTTAATCGCTGTATCATATGTTTTAGGTTTGCGAGGGTGGAACAACTGAAGGAGCAATTAATAGAAAACAACAAGCAGACCTACTGGATACCTGAATATGTGAAGGTCAGATGAATTTTTTTCATTCCCTATTGAATATTGATAATCTTCTTTTTTACTTGTATGCGCAAGCTTTATTCATCTGCTATAGAAATTCTGTTTACATGGGCCCCTATTTTGCTCAATGGAAAGCGTGACCAGACCTCAAGGTGGTTGGGAATGATTTTATCTTGTATTTGGTTTCTTTCAGACTCTCACCTTCTAAATGCTTTTTGTCATTTTACAGGATAAACGTTTTCACAATTGGCTTGAACTAGATTTTAGGGCACTCCAATTCCCATGTGGATTAGTAAAGGTGGTGTGGAAGTAATAGTCATGGATTCTGTTGAAAAACTTGAAAGGCTTTCTGGTGCTAAGGTTTGACCTTTTTTCCTATGGCCAGGGTACTACTCTGTTTAGGATGATAAGTGTCTTGGATTCTATCTGTTTATTTGTTTCCTTTCCACTCCACGATTGGTCCTCCTTTTCTCCTTGGCTGGGGTCGTCATGATAGTGGATTTATTTTAGTGCTGTTCTTGAGCTGTGAAAGCTAATAAGAATTTAACTAATTCCTTCTATAGGAGGAGAAAAAAGAACAATTTTATTGATTGATCTCTGTGCTTTCAAGTATATATGTACCAATCATCTGGTACCTTATTATGTAGTTAATTTCAAGAATTGTCTGAAATTCTTAGTACCAGAGGCATCATCTTATTATTTTAGCTTTGGAAGCTAGGTCCAATAAACTTCTTTTTGTATTAAATTCTTTATTACATTTCCATTTAGTTATTCTTTATTATCAGGTCTTTGATCTCCATCGTCACAATATTGATCATATCACCGTACCTTCTACCCGTGGTGTGCTACGACGTATAGATGATGTAAGGCTACAAAGTTTGATTGTTTTTATGCAAAGAGCTGTTATTATTAGTTGTTCATCCGATTGAATGTTGCCGATCTACTGTTCCAACCCTATCTTCAAATTCGATCAAGTTTAATTTTGAGCCCATTACACCATAATTCTTGGATAAGTTCTAGTTTTTTAGACCTAGCGACTGCTAAACATCTTCATACATCTGTTACTAATACTCTTTTTGTTTTTATGCCGCATCCTCAGCTTTTCACACAGATTAATTCTGTTGAATTATTTTGGCAGGTATTTGATTGTTGGTTTGCGAGTGGATCTATGCCTCATGCTTATATCCATTATCCATTTGAGAATGTTGAACTTTTTGAGAAAAATTTTCCTGGGCATTTTGTGGCTGAGGGGCTGGATCAAACACGTGGATGGTTTGTTTCCTACTTTTAAAGCCATCCTAATTACCAGATTTTAGGCTACATCTTCGTCATAGCTGATCTTATGCACTTTGACAGCTTGCAAACAAACTGAACAACCGAACAAGCCTCTGAGTTGATGAATTTTTCTTGATGTTTGTTTAACTGTTGGTTTTAAATTTCTTTGACATGCATGAATCATGATCGATGCTGAAGCTTTTTCCATTTTCTTAATACTCTTTAACGTTTTCTTTTTTGTGGGGAAGGGGGGGGGGTTTCAAGCAATTATAGACACTGGATTTCCATCTTATCCTGTAAGTTAACATTTCAATTACCTTTTGAATCGATAACCTTTTTACATTACTTTGTGCTCTTCCTATGACAGACCTTTTCTTTTCAATTATTCTCTTCCTGTATACTGTTGTAGAACTTTCCAGCATTAACGTCAAAATTTTAATTTTCATTTCTTGATATCATTTAGGAGAAGACTTTATTATTAGTATTATTATTTGTTCCATATTTATGGTTACGACTAATCAATTTTAGGTAAGGATTTGATAAACTACCTATGTGTCAGTATCCCCCTGTTTAACCCTCAAAGAAGTTTTGTGAATGAAATTTGCTTTTGGAATTTTATTTCTTCCATTGTCCTTTGCAGGTTTTACACTCTTATGGTGTTGTCAATTGCATTTCTCGGGACACCTGCATTCAGAAATCTCATTTGTAGTGGCCTTGTCCTTGCTGAAGAGAAAGAAGATGAGTAAAAGATTGAAAAGTTATCCTTCACCGATGAAGTCATTAATGACTACGGGGCTGTAAGTCTTCTGTTTATTCAGCCTAGTTTTTCAATATTAAGTCTTTATGTATTTCTTTCCAGTGGCATGAACTTTGTTTCACTCATCAGTGCTAAATTATTTTCTTAATTCTATAGGATGCTTTATGATTGTACCTTATAAACTCCCCAGTTGTTCGGACAGAGACCTTATGTTTCAAAATGGATGGAATTTTTGGTGTTGTGAGTATTTTTGTGCATTACTACATTTCATCTTTTGCTTTTGGAGAGAATTTTGTGTCATAACACCATTACTCTATTTTATTTTGGTTTTTCTTTTGGGCATGTTTCAGACCTGCATTTTCTTAATCCTTTATCTTGATCTCAGCCCAGGTCAAAGATGTCTTTCTCCCATGGTATAATGCATATAGGTTCCTTGTTCAGAATGCAAAAAGACTTGAGTATGAAGGTTCTGCCCTATTTGTTCCTATTTTTCTGAATGTTCTTTAGAAGTCATCTAATGTGCTTGACCAGTGGATAAACTCTGCAACTCAAAGTCTTGTTCACTTTGTTCACCAGGAAATGGATGCATACTGGCTTTATATGGTTTTTTCCATAAACTAACATAACCTTATGGAATTTTCTTAACTAAATATCAATGTTAAATACCTTAAATATAGTACTAAAGTCAGTTTTGAAATTGGTAACATATTTCTAGGTTCTGATATAAATTTCACAATTGTAATTTGAGCATTCAGATTGGACATCGGCTTGGCTACTTTGACTCATACTGTTGGTTCTTGGGGAATACCATTACATTGAAATGCCCGAGATGGCTTTTTTTGATAGAATACTAGGATTTTTGTTGTACATCAGTTATATGGCATGGTAATAGAATTAAAAAGAATATATGTGGTTTATTTTGTTAGGTGGTTCCATATCCATTGAAGTTTCTTGATAACCTCACGAATATATACATGTGAGATTCAACCGTAAGAGAGTAAAAGGCCGTATTGGAGAAGAAGACTGCCGTATGGCTCTCTCTACTCTTTATAATGTATGTACTATTTTTTCATTTTTGTAGTGGCAATCATTGCTTCTAACCTGCTATCATATGTTCAGCAAAAGTCACATCTTATTTACATGCTTAGAAATGTGCACTACGGTTTTAGGCTCTTCTAAGTTCTTGTAAGGTTATGGCCCCGTTTACACCGTTTTTCACTGAGGTTCTTTATCAAAACTTGCGGAAAGTTTGTGCTGGAGCGGAGGAAAGCATTCACTATTGTAGTTTTCCTCAAGAAGAAGGAAAGGTATTCTTCATCTTTGTTGTAATTATTCTAATATTTTTCACAATATATACCTCATCAGTGGCTTATTGATCAATGCTATTTGTTCCAAAATTTTTCTGGTTGGAGTTATCTGAATATTTTATTATCTTAATTCTGCTCTTTCTTTACTTTCTTGCCTATTTGTTATATTCAATTTAGGGAGATGGTAGTTGTTCAGCCGAATGAAGACTTTCTTGATGACATAGCTGGAAAATTAAGAGAAGTGTGTGAACAGTGTGGAAAATGGTCACTTTGTGAAATGTTGTGGACATTTTGCCCCATATTTGATGTAATCGTTAAATAACAAAAACAGCTAAATCCTTCCTGGAATTTTGTTTGTTTTGGTTCATATGCTGCCGTGTGTGGATCCCTGTACCTGTGCTTAAGAGAAAGTAGTGGATGAGTTTCCCTGTACTTGCATCATATATTTGTGAAAATTTGCTGTATATAATAGCTTAAGCTTGAATCTTATGGCAGGAAAACTATACTAGGGATGCAGTTGGATCTCCATTGCTGTCTTCTAATTTGATGCCACAGCATATAAGTTTGATCAGCTTTGAGTTTGGCGTACCTTAATTGTAGATTAGTATCTTAGAATTTTGTTAATTTACAAAATATAACTAAAAACTAATGTGCTCATAATCTTTAATTTTTGGAGATGATGTGCAATGAACCTGTTCCTTAGTATTATCTAATTCAATAATTTGCTTTATGTATATTCTTGGAGTAAATATATTAATCCTGCCTTAGCTGCTGACTAATTACAAATGAAAGCCCTATCTTATCAATAAACATTATATTTTATTGTCATTGGATGTTTGCTTGTCACCGACAATCATGCTCTCACTGATAGGATACTAACTTTCTTGCATCGCTTGTTGTATGTTGTGTCAACTGAAGACAAATCTGTAGTAGGTACCGCAGCTTGCTGTGTATATATATTTTTTCATTTGCATGGTAGCAGCCTTTTGTTAGTTGTTCTGCTGGTAGAATGTATGGCTTACTTATTCTTTCTACTTGGACAAAAATTGCAGGTTGTGCTTTGTGAAGAGAATTTCAGAGGCATCAGTAACATGTCATTTAAAATAAGCTTGGCTAGACCAGCCCTAGTTTTCAAGGAGAATGCTATTGTTGCATTATATGCAGATTAGGAAGCGCTAGGGAAGATTATAATTGCTGTTACTGAGCTGAATTGTTTTTGTTTTCAGTTCATCACTCTCTTTTGCCCTTATCGCCTTATATTATAGAATGGGGTTGCAGGAAATAGGAAACTTGCTGAAAGCCTACAGGTTTATCTTCTGTCAAGAGACTACTATTGTTTGAAGTTGGAGTTGGAACATGGAAATGGGCAGGTTTGTTTTTGGTTATGAAGGAGTGGCTGCATTATTGGAGAAATTTAGGTGGATTGAAATATGTTAACCAGTGAGGTGAATAGAGGAAGAAGATGAAGGTAGAATGAAGGGAAGGAGTCTGAACTCTGAAGGTTGGGAGGAAATTATGGTTTTGTGGAGAGAATTCAGAGATTCTGCTAAAGGAGGGTGAGAAGAAGAGAGCAACCTGTGTGAGCTGTTTGCATGATGCTTTTATCGTGGGAGACAAACTTAACAATGTATTTTAAGATTGTGGATGCTTTTATCGTTGGTTTCATTGGAAAACACATATCAAGTTTTCGCTAAGTGATTTGTAAATGTGAAAAACAGGATATTTTCTATTATTTTTTCCACAAGAGATTACATACATATTTATACACATAGTTAGCCTAACTAAGGTAACTTTACGCTAGAAACAGAATAATTGTAGGGATACTGTACAGCCTTAAAGTTAGGGATAGAATATTTTTAGAATCATATTTGATATACTCAAATATTCTGAAATCTGACACTCCCCCTCAAGCTGGGAAGTGGATATCATCCATTCTCAGCTTGCTTACTAATTTCTGAAACAACTTCCCAGACAATCCTTTGGTAAGTATATCTGCTAGTTGTTCATCAGTGGACACAAATGGAGTGCAAATTAAGCCACTGTCTAGTTTTTCCTTTATGAAATGTCTGTCCACCTCAACGTGCTTCGTTCGATCATGTTGAACTGGATTATGTGCGATATTGATAGCAGACTTATTATCGCAATACAACTTCATTGGACCTTCCCACTTGATCTTCAAGTCTTCCAATATAATCTTTAGCCATAACAACTCACAAACTCCAAGAGCCATTGCCCTAAACTCAGCTTCTGCACTAGATCTAGCCACAACGTTTTGTTTTTTACTCCTCCAAGTCACAAGGTTGCCTCCTAGGAAAGTGCAGTAACCAGAGGTTGATCTTCTATCAACCATAGATCCTACATAATCTGCATCGGTATAGGCTTCAAGGGTTAAATTTTCTCCTTTTTTAAATAAAATTCCTTTGCCTGGCGTGCCTTTTAAGTACTGTAGAATCTGATATACAGGACTAAAATGTGATTCCTTAGGATTGTGCATAAACTGACTTACAACACCTACTGCATAGGCAATATCTGGTCTGGTATGGGACAAGTAAATAAGCTTCTCCACAAGTTTTTGATATGACCTTCTATCAACTGCTGTATCTTCTAATACATCTCTGAGTCTGTGGTTCACCTCTATGGGTGTCTCTGCTGGTTTACAGCCCAACTTGCCTGTTTCTGTCAACATATCAACTATGTATTTTTGCTGAGATATGAATATTCCTTCCCGAGAGTGTGCCACTTCAATACCAAGGAAATATTTTAACTTACCTAGCTCTTTGACTTCGAATTCTTTTACTAGGCATTTTTTTAACTTCTCCATTCCTTCTAGATCATCACCAGTCACAATAATATCATCAACATAGACTAATAAAGCAGTCACTCCCCCTGAAGATGAATGTTTTATGAACAGAGTATAATTTCCTTGACTTTGTTTATACCCCAACTTGAGCATCACTTTGGTAAATCTTCCAAACCAAGCCCTCGGGGACTGTTTTAGTCCATATAAAGCCTTTTTTAGTCTGCAAACTACCTGTCCTGTATTTAGACCGAATCTTGGAGGAACATCCATATAGACTTCCTCCTCAAGGTCACCGTGTAAAAGGGCATTTTTGATGTCAAATTGCTGTAATTTCCAGCCTCGGTTGGCAGCTAGTGACAACAACACTCTTACAGTGTTCATCTTTGCAATAGGGGCAAATGTCTCAAGATAGTCTATTTCATACATTTGAGTGTACCCTTTAGCAACCAACCTTGCTTTGTGCCTCTCCAAAGAACCATCTGACTTATATTTCACTGTGTACACCCAGCGACATCCCACCGGTTTCTTTTCTTCCGGTAATTTCACTAAGTCCCATGTCTTATTTTTTTTCAAGAGCTTCCATTTCAACCTTCATGGCAATTCTCCAATTCTCATCTTCTAATGCCTCGAATACAGTTTTAGGAAGGGAAATAGAATTTAGGCTAGTAAGAAAGGCTTTGTGGTTATGGGACAAGTTTTTGTAAGACATGAATAGGTGCAAGGGACGTTTTGTACAAGCTCTAGTCCCCTTTCTAATAGCAATGGGAAAATCATCTAAATCTGTAGTATTAGAATTCAAAGTAGGTTCAGCAGTTACCTCAGGTCGTATAGGAGAAGAAGATGATTGAACTTGCACTGGTGCCTTCTTCCTTGAGTAAACCAGTAACGGACGAGTAGTGTCCTGAATTCCTCTTGGTGATTTGGGTGTACTAGGCTCAGTTTCAGGTTGTATAGGGGTCATTGTTTCAAGTTGGGCAGGTTGGGTAGCAGGCAAGGTCTAAGTGAGAGTGTTTGATTGCTGGACAGGAGCCGGAATGAGAGTGTTTAGAGCTGGAATGAGAGTGTTTTGTTGCTGGACAAGAGCTGGAATGTCAAGAAGAAAGAATTCTTTGTCCTTATCTTCTGTGAATAAGATCTCCCCCTGAAGATAAGGACGAGTGAATAAATTTTCTTGTTCAGCAAAAGTAACATCAGCTGTTACAAAAAAATTTTTTGTGGCTGGATGATAGCACTTGTACCCCTTTTGAGTGGAAGAATATCCAAGAAAGACACACTTGACAGCCTGTGGATCAAATTTCCCTCTATTTTGAGAATGAACATGGACAAAGGCGACACAGCCAAATACTTTGGGAGTAAAATTACTGGAGGTATTGAAATCAGGAAAAAATTTGGCTAGAACTTGCATAGGACTTTGAGATTCAAGGACCTTTGTAGGCAATCTATTTAACAAATGAGTAGCAGTTAGAACAGCCTCCCCCCAGTATTGTTTAGGGACATTTTTTTGGAACATTAGGGCTCTTGTAATGGCTAAAATGTGACCATTCTTTCTTTCAGCTACACCATTTTGTTGGGGTGTACTAACACAAGATGACTCATGTATAATGCCTCTTTCTTGAAAATATGTTGAGAGGAATTGATTGAAATAATCCTTGGCATTGTCTGACCTAAACCTTTTTATTTCGGCCCCAAATTGTGTTTTAATCATGTTGTAAAAAATTGGAAAGACAGACCTAACATCAGATTTTTGTTTTAAAAGAAAAATCCAAGACACACGAGTACAATCATCAATAAATGATACAAACCACCGAGCTCTAGAAATATTTGAAATAGTGGATGGCCCCCAAACATCACTATGAACAAGAGTAAAAGAAGTGGATGTTCTTTTATTGCTTACTGGAAAAGAGGTACGTTTATGTTTTGCAAGTTCACAGATATCACAATGAAATTTTTCAACAGTTAATCCTTTGAATAGTGAAGGAAACAATAATTTTAAGGACTCTAAACGATGGGTGACCAAGGCGAAGGTGATAGAGCCAAATTTGGTCTTTATTGGTTTTAATAGACTCGGATATGATAGGTAAAGGTGAGGAATTTAGAACACTAACTTCTTCACTGGATTCTTCAAGATAGTATAGGCCACAATCATCCTCCTCGTATTCTGTTCCTGAAAAAGACACCGATTGTGATAGAAAACCACTTTACAGTTAGAGTCTTTGATAATTTTTTTAATGAATAAAAGATTGGTAAATAATTTTGGAACATGAAGGACATTTTTAAGAGTAAGGTTTTTGTTTATAACAATATCACATTGACCGGCCATTGTGATCACAGAACCATCAGCTACTGTTATTTCTCTACTACTAGAACAAGGTGTATATAAAACAAATTTTTGTGAGGAGTGGGTCATGTGGTCTGTAGCTCCTGAGTCAATGACCTAAGAATTTTTGGTATCTGTATTTGAGACTTTAGAACTTTGAGGAGAGGATATACCTGAAAGGGCCAAACTACAAGTACCTATTGAAGAAGTTTTTTCCAATGATCCTAGCAAATTTTTTCACTTCTCAATTTCTTCTTTATTGAATTCAATAGGTAATTCCTGAGAATTGTTTTTTTTATCTAGCTGTCTAGCTGTTTTTGCTCGTCCTTGTCCCTTTGATTGTCCACCTTTTTCTGAAAAATTTTTGTTTGTTGTCTGTGGCTTCCCATGGAGTTTCCAGCATTTGTCTTTAGTGTGACGAGCCTTTTTGCAGTAGGTGCACCATACGGAATCCTTGTTAAAAGACTTTGTACGTTCTATCTGTCTATTATCTTCACTAGTTGGCTGCTTCAGGCCAAATCTCCTCTCATTTACAGTATTAGTAACCAAGGCTGAACTATCCACTTGATTGTTCTCCACCATAACTCCTCTTCTTCCTTCCTCAGCACGAACAATTGCAATTGTTTCATTTAGTGATGGTAGTTCCTCTTTTCCAAGTATTTGAACTCTTACTGCATCAAACTCAACATTCAGTCCAGCAAGAAAATCATAAATTCGATCCTTTTCAACAAACCTTTTCAGGAGTGCTGCATCTTCACTGCACTTCATCTGAATGCACTGGTAATGATCCATCTCTTGCCACAAACTTTGCAACAGATTGGAATACTCCGTGATTGATCGACTTCCTTGCTTGGTGGATGAAATCTTAGTCTTGATTTCATAGATTTGAGTAGCATCTCGAACTTTAGAATAAGTCTGCTTCACAGCTTCCCATATTTCTTTGGATGTGCTAAGAAACATGCATGTATCACTGATTTCTGGCATCATAGAGTTCCATAACCAGGACAGTACCATAGAGTCTTGTTCATCCCAAGCATCAAACTTAGGGTCCCCTTCTTTAGGTCCAGTTCCGAGTAAGTGACTCAGCTTTCCTCTTCCTTTCAAGAAGGTACGAACCAGTTGGGACAATTTCAGATAATTTTTCCATTTAGCCTGTAGGCTACTTGGATATTCTGAAACTCACTCATTGGATTTGAGTTGTTTACAGAAATTTTTGAGCCCTCCCCAGTCTTATTGGTCTTAACAGTTTCAGTCATGTTGTGTCTGAACAAGTTCTATAGACTTGAGGACTGGTTGGGAGTCAGAAAAAAAAACAGGCTAAAGAAACCGGCTAAAAAATCCCAAAAATCAGGCTAAATAACAGGCTCTGGTACCATGTGAAAAACAAGATATTTTCTATTATTTTTTCCACAAGAGATTACATAACATAGTTAGCCTAACTAAGGTAACTTTACGCTAGGAAACAGAATAATTGTAAGGATATTGTACAGCCTTAAAGTTAGGGATAGAATATTTTTAGAATCATATTTAATATACTCAAATATTCTGAAATCTGACAGTAAGGTTGGCTATCTAGGGTATAACAAGATACTATTTTATTGTTTGGCTTTGTGGAATTGCAGGTAAGTTGAATGCATTGAAAGTTAAGGTGCAGTGGAGGCGACTCAGAGACGGTGGATGACTACTATTTGACGGACAAGAAGGGATGTTTGTAATTACATTTTTGAATACATGCATATATGTTTATATATTACAAGTATATGTTGGACTGAGCAGACTAGAGCAGCAAACCAAGGGAAGGCAACAGCTACTCCTTATTCATCCAATTGCTATATGCAATCCTCCGCTGCATTTATAGTGTAAAGTTATGAATGCATATGTAAATATACATAATAGGATGTTTATAATCCTTATATGTTGGTGCATGTATTATAAGTATCTTGGGCTAAGCTAACTTCTTAGTTTTTGTATATATATATTGTATTTTTTCTAAAATAGAGAATGAAAGAATTAGACTTCTTAATACATAATTATATTAAAAAAATAAAAAAATATTGATATTTGTATTTTTTATAATTTTATTTGAATAAAAAATTAAAGCTGATTCAATCAAAATTTAAGGAGAAAAACATTTTAAAACCGGATGAGAAACTAAGAAAGGTCGGTAGAGTTGTAATTTAATTTAATTTCGCATTTAATTTAATTACATAAAATCTCAAATTATATATTTGGCTGCGGTCCTAATAGTTTTGTTGGGATCCATGTTATAGTTAAGTTTAGTTCGGCTCACAATACAACAGTACACGAACACAAAGGCTTTTCCTTTTAACCTTTTATCATTATTATCCTAAGTATTTTTGTGTGCGAGAACGCTATGAGCAGCAACATAAACTCGGTGTTCTACGCAGAGTCGTACCATCCTATTCAAGCTGGCAGCATCGACGGCACCGACATCCTCCCTCACGATAACGCCGTTTACCGAGCTCTTCTCTGCTCTAATGCTGCCCTCTGTATCTCTCTCTCACTTTTTCCACTCTTTTTCCTGTTTCTCTCTTTCTTTTTTGCTTATTTATTATTATTATTTTTGCTGAAGATGACCCTACGGGTGACCCCAAGATCATTGGTGATCCTTACTGCACCGTTTTCGTCGGTCGCCTATCCCACTTGACCACGGAACCCACTCTCCATAAGGTCCTAAAACCAAACCACACTTCTCTTTTCTTTTGATCTAAATTTTCTTCCTTTAATTTCACTGATGTATTTGTTTGGGTCTTTCAGGCTATGAGCAAATACGGCCGAGTCAAAAACTTGCGCTTAGTCCGCCATATCGGTACCATTTTTGGGGGTTTTTATTTAATCTTTATTTAGCTGTGAAATATTACTAGTTTTTGCATATTAGATTATCTTTTCATTAAATTTTAGCTTAAGGGGATGATGCATTGTTTCTTTTGCTTGTGGGTCTCTTTGGTTGCAGTGACAGGGGCATCACGGCGTTTTGCTTTTGTTGAATTTGAAACTGAGAGAGAAATGCGTCGTGCATATCAGGTACTCAATATTGATTCATGTTCTCTCCCATTACCCTCTCTAGGTCCTACATCTTATCCTTGTACTACTTTATCCTTGCTCTCATAATTTAGCTCATTCTTCATGGTGATTCTTTAATATGGCAGCCAAAGTTGCTGACCGCTCATACACTACTAGCAACCTAAGTTCTACTCTAGAAATATATATCTTATCCTTAGTTTTATTGTAATCAGGGAGATTTATCATCCATAACATCTTTAATGTCCATTTTATAAAATTAAAAGGGTGAACAAGTATGATGATTACTCCATTGCAGGACGCTCACCATGCAATTATTGATGACGCTGAAATTATTGTTGATTATAACAGGCAAAAGTTGATGCCTGGGTGGATTCCTAGAAGATTAGGTCAGTCTAAATTTTCTCTTCTTTTCCATTTCCTCGAGCTACAAAATGTTGCTGATAATGACAGTATTCCAAATTTCCAACAGGAGGGGGTCTTGGTGGTAGAAAAGAGTCGGGACAGCTTCGTTTTGGGGGACGAGAAAGACCATTTAGAGCTCCCTTGTAGGCGCCATTCTTCCTATAATTTTTATACATATTTTAATCTGTTATCTGATGCCCTTTATGTTTTATGGTTCTTGTGCCTTTCGAATTTTCATCATCAAAATTATTTCCTATGATATTCTTGGTTTCAATTATACTAGGAAATGATTATGATGAAAATTTTATCTAAAATTTTCCTCTTTTTGTGGAACTTTTGGGTTCCATTAAGGTGCAAATAGTGAAAAAAACTAGTAGTCCTATATTCATAAAGGTTTCTAGCCCTTGTGCCTAGGTTACTGAGAGCTGCACTTTTCTGTTTGCTATGCCATTACACATTCTCTATTTCCCTTGAAATCCAGGCAGCCGATTCCTTATGAAGATTTGAAAAAACTTGGAATAACTCCTCCACCTGAAGGAAGATACATGTCTCGTTTCCAGGTGCTGTCCCTTTCACCTTGCTATTGTACACAAATTTCAAACCCTAGGGTTGCATATGTGTATTCTGAAGTGGGACAAAATAAGTACTGAGAAATACATTGTTGCATAAGTCTTGCTACTATGCATGATTCTGTTACTTGTACATTTGCTTTGCTTCCTGATTTTGTTAGAGTTGCTGGTGTACATAACTTTTATTATATTTTCCTTTATAATCGTAAATGACAGATTACTTTTTTTTGGAATCTTGAATATTCTCCAAACTGTTTGCCTCCTTTTCTTGGGTTTGCAGCCCCAGTTATTGTTATTTGGAAAACTCTTTAGGTGTTTTCCCTTGGAATATTTTAGCCTAACCTAATAGGATGTCATTATGATATCATTTTGCCCACCTGTTTCTAGGTCCCATCACCCCCTCGAAAACCAAGGAAGTTGGTGGAGAAGGAAGAATACTCTTACAAGAGGAGCTCTGTGGACAGAGAAGAATTATCCCAAAGAAGTAGCTCGATGGAGAGGGATGAACACAGACGGACAGTGGGGAGAAAGCAAGACTCCAGAAAAAGGAGTTATGTGGAGGAAGAATCCCAATATGGAAAAAGCTCTGAGGATAGGCCTGAGTGTTCTCCGAACACAACTTCTATAGAGACGGATCATGACTATAAGTGGCGTACTCTGGACAGAGAGGAGCACTATCATTCCAGGAGCAATGCAGAGGGGGGAGAAATCTCTCGGAAAAGGAGCTCTAGGGATAAGGAAGAACGCCCTAGCAAGCGCCATAGACATTATAGCCGGTCCAATCATTAAGCAAGGTCGGTCCCTTTGCAGATCAGCTGCTGGGCTAGTTGGTCCAGTGAACAAGAAATTGGTCTTTAGTAACATAAAGCGCTGATGAAGATTTGTTTTTATTATTTTCTAATCAATAGCTCTAGAAATATGGGAGCTTGGTGTTGCTGAAGAAAAGTTTATTATATTAAGATAGTTGCAGCAGCATTTAGGTCACCAATCTCTTGGTTAAAACGTGTTGTTGTAATTGAATTTCAATCCTTGTTATTGATGCATTTAGTTTCATTGTTGACGTCATGTGTGCTACCACTTAATCCAAAATCCAATTGATAGATGATGTCTTTCATTGAATCGTTGTTGGATCCTATTCCATCCTAGATGGGGATTTGTCGGAAAATAAATTACAATGATGCTTCTTTGATACTGATGCGTCCATTCCACAAACATAACGAAAAAAGAAGACAGCAGCTTGCTGGAAATATTTAACTAAATGAAGATGAAAGTAGAATTGCGGGTTACAATACATGGCCTGCCTAACAAGTATTATAAAAAACAATACACCCATTCCAACCACCAAAAAACAGAGGAATCAAAGAATTGCATACATTTTGGAAGCTGAATTCTGGATTAAAACTATTTGGTTTGTTTAAAAGATATACAAGCCTTGATGATTTAGTCATACATACAACCTCCAATAAGGATTTAGCAAGTTTCTCCAAGGCTCCATATAAGTATGCTACAAATGCTATAATAATCAGGACTAATCTAATGTTCCAAGTTGTAAGGCTTTGAGACACCACTTCCAGCAAACTCATCAAGCTGAGTGCGAAGGCATCCATGCAACATCGGTCATGTGCTTCATTCAAAAATAGCAGTTCAGCTAGTTCATAGATGCCTATAATTCTCGTGTCACTAAGATGTCAATGACAAAAATTGCATTTCGACTTCAGCTGTATTGTTCGAAGTTAACACACCAGGATCCAAGGATAACAGGATCATAAGTTCAACCATAAAGATAACTAAACTAACATATTATGAATATTGAAAGAAAAAATTCAACATAAGAAGATACTTAAGTCATGTTCTTCAAATGCATCACAGAAAAATGATATTCATAAGTTTAAAGAATGATCATGTATGTACTATGTATGAATTTTCTTGGTGTGAGCTAATTATAGTGTTCAGTAATGTTATATATATAGTTTTCAATTATATATATGTTCGGCTTTTTCATGTGGTTGTAGTACAATACAAATGACTACGTATAAAAGAAAATTACAGAACTGTTAAGACTATTGAGTAAAGGAAGAAAAGAAAAGAAACCCATACAGCAGTAACATAAGCTATGGCCAACTCTCCTGGTTCAGTTGGCTAATCAGGTAACTTTCTAAAGTATTTCTTTATATTTCTAAGAAAACAGTTACTAGACATCTTTCCATTTTATGATCACCAGTTAAAATCAAGTTTCCACAAAATGATCCTCTCAATTCCAAAGTTTAGAGGAAAGATGATCACCAGATGCTTTGATATGAATTGTGATAATTAGTGACAAAAGGAAAAAGGATATTGCTACATCTTGACACAGTAAAAATTGAGAAGCTGCTAGGATGGGTAACAAAACATCAAATATGAGATGAAAAGAATGTATGCGTCTTAAAGAGGCTTTAAGGTGTCTAAACATTTCCCTCATTTGTTTAACAAAATTTGCTCAGAAAGTCAGTGGGTGAGTATCACCTTTGATTTTTGTAGCGTTTGTGACATGTGCAGTAGCTGTGAAAGGTTCAGGTGGCACATTCTTCCTTGATAGTAGCTTTACTACTGATTCCCCAAGAGGCAGCTCTTCTTTTGGCTTGGATTTGATGTACATATTCTGCCACTATGACATGAAACATAGGAGCAAGCTTACTTGATGACGAAACATTAAGACTTGCTTTCTTCAAGGCCCTGTTAACATGTTTCTGAGTCTTTTGGAAGTGCACGGTACAGAGAGAAGGAATGGCGGATCTCAGTATGGGCTTTCCACATGTTATAGGTCCCGCATGAGCACTGTACAAATTCAGGCCAAGAATAAATAAAATCAATCTTCAGCATCCTAGCTTTAGCCATTATCAAATTTGAAGAGAACCTCAACTTTCTAATTCTAATTCACATACATACAGACATACCCATTACATATAAATAAAAGAAGATACCTTTTGATGACATAAGTGCAAGCCTTATAAAGCTTCTGCTTGGAATCGGAGAGAATATGGAGATGACAAAATCTAGTCAAAGCCATGGCTTTGAACTTACATCCAACGAACAAACAATGTTGATTATTCTTAAAATTCGAACTAAAATTATTATCAACATGAACATTATCAGCAGGGGGGCTTTCAATGTTATCGAAAATGGGATTAACAACAACTTGGGCATCAGCTAGCTGTTGATTATCATTTTGCTTTGAAGGACTGATACCAAACTTCCAATAATAGTTCCTGTACTGGATCTTGAGGTTTTCCATAAGAGCCCAGTAATGGTCTCTGTAACATCGAGAAAGCTTCCTCAAGTGCTGCAATCGGCGCTTCAGGAGCTCTTCGCGCGTGAGATAGGCGCTGCGTGAGAGAACCACGTCCCGTGATAGAGGAGAGGACATGTTTTGAGGTTGATGAAAATGCTATTCAAAGCAGCCCAGCCGCACTTTGTGTGTTAGAAATGGAAATGGGGTTAGGTTTTCCACATAATAATCGTAATAATACACAATCGCCAAACTGAATGCTATCTTGATTGTGAAATCAAAGAACTAAATTAAATAAAAAATTAATATTCTACTATTTATATATATTGATTGAATATTCTTTCAATAAAATTACTTTTTAGATAACAATAAAACTATTATATTGATATTTTTATTTTTTTCATATTCTTTACCTAAAAATCTTTGAACAAAACCATTAAAATATACTATTTAAAATAACTTGTTTGTATATAAAACCTTTTACTGTTTTAATTATAATTCATTCAATAATTACATTTTTATATAAAAATTTACATTTTATCCACAATTTAGTAATATACCATTTTTATTTTTAATTTATAATAATAGTTGTGTCCAAAATTGTTTGCGAAATGGATTAAATATCGAACAACTTGCTGGTTAGCTAATCCAATCAATGGTCTTTAACATCCAGAACTACTGGTGTGGGCATTTTTTTATTTTTTTAAATCAAGAATTGATCAGTTATGCTGTAGATATTTTTGGAAGGGGCAAGGCTACTGAGGCTAGGATTGATTGAGGCCAAATTTGTTCAGTAAAGACTGAAGGGGTATTAGGTATGAAGGAATCGGAGAGTTGGAATAGAGCTCATCAGAAACATACTTGCTGGGGAGGGTTATATATGTTGTAGCCGTATCTTTTAAGAGACTCTACTTTTTGGCAGAGGTATGCCGCCAAAATCTGGTCTGATATCAGATTATAGTAACACGAGTGCACTGCACTAGCATAAGTTGATTTGGTTCTTGTACTCGTTCCTTGCTGCTTCTTTTGGATACTGAAATACCCCACTTACCCAGACAGACAGACATACAAATACAACCATCTCACACGAAGC
Organism: Gossypium hirsutum; assembly: GCF_007990345.1. Taxonomy (NCBI): domain Eukaryota; kingdom Viridiplantae; phylum Streptophyta; class Magnoliopsida; order Malvales; family Malvaceae; genus Gossypium; species Gossypium hirsutum. Next base: position 77,053,010 of record NC_053432.1, read on the forward strand.
CAAGAGAAGAAACAAGTGCACTGCAAACGCATTTGAAGTACCTAATCTTGTTTAAATTAATTCCTCTCACCTAACATACTAAAATTGTATTTTCATTCAGGGTATTAGAAATGAGGGATAAAGTCAAATGCCGCTTTTATTTAATATTATGTTATCGTAATATTGACAAAAGGTGAGACAAAGAATACCTCAAACACTGGTGAATCATGATGTAAGGAACAACCGCCGTTATGGACTTTTATGTACGTAGTAATCTTTGTTACCTCTACTTCAGCTATCACTTTGCCATTTACATGTTACCATACGAGAATCAAACCTACTGAATCTTTGCTTTCTTCAACCTGTACATTAAGCGTTCTATAGATTTTTGTATTCTGTTGTCATCTGTCTGCCTCACTGCCTGTGATGCCTGCTGTAAACTCTGAATCCCACGACCCAAACTGGCAATTGAGGGTGCTGCAGGAAGAGACTCAGCAGCACATTCAATACCATCTCCATATGCAAGCAAACTTGCGCAAGTTGCAATACTACACCCAAAAGTAGCCCATGGTAGGACCCCAGTCGGCTGCACTGGCCTTCTCCTCATTATTTCATAGAAAGCTGTTCTCATGGCTGATAAACTGGTTTTTTCAGCTGAGGCAATAACGCCATGGACCACCGTCCGGATTTTTTTAGCTGAAACAGCTGCCTTGAAGAGAGATGATTTCCCTCCGGAACTTGCAAGTCCAGGAGCCACCAATTTTGATGGACCAAGAGTTTTACCAAGAGCAATTCCAACGACCTTCTGGGTCTGAGTCATAACTAGCTTAACTGAAGCAGGAACATTCAAAGTCACAACCTTCATGAAGTTTGATGCGGGAATAACTTTAGACATAGATGAAGCTCCTAAAACAGTTGTAGCACCAACACCTACTGCCACCACAGGTTTATTAGATAATGACCGCTTATTATCAGTGTGGTCTGAGGTGTCCCCATCGCCTACATCATCCACAACAAGATGGGCACCTAAATCCTTGACCTCTGGAGGAACAGGAGTATTCCAATTGGTTCTGAGACCAGCCAAGCTACTAGCATCCACGATGGCTACTATGGTCTTGAACTTCTTAGCCTGACTTTGAAGAGCCTGTGCAAGGATTGCATGTGACTTGTCCTCAAAGGGGAGCTGAGAAAAACCAATCTCAAATGTTCTGCCATTTCGTAATTTGTCAATGGGTAGCCGGCCAGCGTTGTTAAGTGCAATTCTCAGTGCTTCAACAGCAATTCTGAAAGTGTAAACTTCTGACATTATTCTGATATCCACGGCTTCCCCTCTATTTACATCTAAAAGCAGCTTTTGTGAAACTGCTAGTGCCCTTCCAATTGAAGGAAGATCAACAAATATATCATGCAGATCCAAAAGCAGTGGATAAATTGATTGAGCAAATGATGGAGCCTCATAACTCCCCGTCAACAGAAATTCATTTGACCCCACCTCAGAAACTGAGCCTGACTCCAATAAATCTATATGTGAAGATAACAACTTCACCATTTGTGACTGAACATCATTGGTAATGTAGAACCTCATAAACTTGGGAACTGGAACCAGAGTGCCTTCTTGTGGAACCAATCTACTAACTAGACCTTGAATTTTGCTCCCTGCCTCAACCTCCTTGGAGGAATCATTATCATATGCAAGAAAATTATCTTGTAATGGTGAGTCAAGCACCATAAAAGCTGAACCAATCTCCCTTGCTGCCCTCTTGGCAGCCAAGATATGGCCATGAAAGCCAACACCAAAAATCTCTCTCAGAACCAATTTACCAGCCACATTATCAAACTGGTCCTTGTTAATCTTATCAACAAAGCATCGTCTGAGTACTTCAAAAGAGGAAGTGGGAACAGTGCTATCAACAAGGGTGTCTTCAGATTGAATATCAGAGAGAGCCGAGTGACCAATCTGAGCTACGACAGCATCTGGTCTAATTGCTCTAATAAGACACTCGGCATCAGCAGCTGACCTCTCAGATAAGTTCTGAGCAGAAAGTACGTAAATGACAGAGTGAGAGTGTGGTGGTCTAACAGCAAAAACAAACTTTTTAGTGTGGTCAGGTATTGAAAGCTTATGAACCAAGTCACGGGAGGCTCTTAAATCATCGAATTTGAACACCGAAAGTGGCCATATATTTTGTAGCGTGGATAGGAAAGCAAAGGCCATTGCAAATTAAGCCAATTTCTATGAAGCAGAGGAGAGAGAATAATAGTTAGGATAAAAAAAGGGGTCTTCTCTTAATCTTTCATTCGTTTCAACTATTATTCTCTTGATAATTAGAGGCAGCAAAGCTATGTTCTTTAAATAAAGAAAGAAGAGCATGTAACCCTAAACTCCATAAGTGACGGTGAACAAGAATTCGTAAAAAGTAAAATAAAATTAAGAGACTGGTTTACCGTAAATCATGAAATGACATCAAATCTTCGAGACGGAAGAAACAAAAGCTATGGAATTGGAGGCGATGAAGGGTGTGCTTTGTTATTGACGTTGAGGTTTAAACAGAGAAGAAAAAGAGTGAGACGATTGAGGGAGGAATCGGCTGACTCCGTCTCTAACCCATGTTAATTTCCGTATTCTGTTATGCTATAAATTAGTTTGGGGTTTTCTTTTAGATAAATATTACTTTAGTCCCTAAACTTAAACTTCACAATTACGTTCACATTAGTAATTATACTTTTTTTTTCCACTTTGGTACATCAACTTTGCAACTAGATGCATTTTGGCTTTTGAACTTGGATTCTATCTAATTCTCATGTCGCGGTATTTTGAAATTATACCAAATCATCAAATGTCACAATCAAACTTTTATATTATTAAGTTCAAGTATCAAAGTGGACTTAATTACCAAATTTAAAGACAAAAACTTTCTTTTTGAAAGGAGGACGAAAAGTTATATTAACCCTTTTTATTATTGAAATATATATAAATTTTATTAGAAGATATTTTAATTTTAAGATTTGTATTTTTAATAATTTAGGATAAATATCAAAATTACACGTTAACTTTAATTTTGTGCAATTTTATACATGAAATTTTAATTTGATTCAATTCTCACAAACTATTAACATAATTACCGTTATAGCACAATTTTATGTTTATATATTACTTATACAAATAATTATATGTATCTAGTATAAAATAAAGTGATGTATTTATTTCTTTAAATACATATAATTGAATTAAAATTAAAATTTCAAGTATACGTGTGGACTATAATCAAAGTTTTATTCCATATTAAATCAAAGTTTATATATAATTTTAAAATTTATTCCTAATATTTTTATGTATTTTTGTACATTATATAAATTACTCATATTTCATAATTTATCAAGAGCACATGAAATAAATATATTATATGCTTAAGCATATTTAAACTCTCGGTATGTTACAATAATAATAAATATAACAATTGAACTAAATCTCAAGAGAGTCATACACCAAATGATTTTTTATGTTTTTATCAGTATATTATAATAAAAAAAATCCAATCAATGTCATTACAATGTTTTCAATTTCATATACAAAATATTGCTTGCAATCTCAAGAATATAAATTGGATAAAGCCGCATTAGTGTCTTCCTTTTGGTATAGAAATGCGGTAAGTGAAGTGAATACACCATATGTTACATAAATTGTTATTGTAACAATTTTTTATTTGGATTGAGTGTCATATTTGATGTCCGAAAGTATCAACGATCAACTTTAACACATTTATAATTGTGGTCATTCTTTAATTTTTAAATTCAACTAAGCGTATTAGATTCTTACAAATAAATATCATTATACACAAAATCTCATCACCCATCTTTAATCATATTAAATTTTGGATTGGGATATCCATAATATAGGGTCTGGTATCGATACTTAGGTGGTAATATTAATATTCAAAGATTAAGTATTTATTCGTCAAAGGGGATGAGTCTTAAGCCCATTGGTTGAGGAATTCATGGTAGATATTCAACTTAGTCTTCTAAGTTCAATATGGTCAAATGAAATCATGGATAGACTCATAGTGCACATCTTTATATATCCCTATGCCGCATTATGTACATGCATAAGAATGAGCTCCTTGGTTTTAATGAGTTCATAGCCCAAAGTTTGGGTGGTCCTGCTAAGACGGACTTTATGAATTCATCGAATATATAGGATGAAACTACTAGATGCTCTTAATGAGTTCATAACCCAGGGTTTGGGTGGCCCTATTAAGACGAACTTGATGAACCTATTAAATTTATAAGATGAGCCACTAAATGTTCTTAATGAATTCATATCTCAGGTTTTCGGTGGTCCTAGTGAGACGGATTTGATGAATTCACTGAATTTTTAAATTGAAAGGTTGAGCTTATTAAATGTTCTTAATGATTTCATAGCCTTGGTCCGGGTGGTCTATACTGAGATAAACTTGATAGAATCACCTATGTAAGTGTGAATGATTAGTCACCTTTTATGAAAGTCGTTGGGTCGTTTTTCTAGAGCACTTACGAACATCCCGAGGTATATTGGCTAAATTGTTGATCTACTGTGAAACACAATTAGACCTAAGATTAGTCGTGTGTTGTGAGTTTACTCTTATTTTAACAAGTTTCAGATTCGTTCACTTGTTAAGAGAATAATTGTTCATTTCACTGTGTATTACTGCCAATCAAACAAATATTAGTACTTAAGCAACTAATTTCGTTCTTGCTCTTTTTCTCGTCTTTTCAAAAAATATATATTTCTTTTGTATTAGTGAGTGAATTTTGGTAATGCAAAAATATGACCGCTGGAATCTGACATTTACAATATGGCCATTAAATTTTTTGGACCACTTTGTCTCTTTGGGAATCCTATAAATTTGATTCATTTTTCTTCATTTTTTACAAGCAACAAAATCAAAGCTTCTGTCATTCTTCTTGATTCTCTCATCTTTCTTCTCTCTAGAACTTTGGCATCTTACTAAAATTATATTAGATGAAATTCGGTCTAGGAAATTGAATTTTAAGTGGGACCGTCTGTGACTTTTCCAACATTTCTTGGAAATTGAATCTAATATGGTTTTTCTGACCAAATTTTTCCGGCTAGCTTTAAAGCTTTACTTTTATCTTATTTCCCTATTCCTCAGAGAAGAGTAATACCAATTGTGTTCTATATTCCTCATTTGGGTGTACGAATTTGGAAACACTATTCCTCCATTGGGGGCGATGTCTATTTCCGATTACATCGATCAAGACAAAATTGCTTTTAAGGCAGTAGTTCTCCACGGCGCAGTATTTATTTATTTATCCCTTATTATTTGTACTTGTCAGTGCTAACGTATTTGTTCTGCAGTAGTAATTTTCCAACATGTTGAGATTTTATTTGTTCAAAGTGGCACATAAATATTTTTAATGACATTACATTTAGGAGTCATAAAACGTGATAGAATAAAATTTTAAGGACTAATTATAACAAAAAAAAGTATTTTCAATCTGAGAATTAAGGTATAGTTGAAGGGAAACTTTACTATTAAAGTCTTTTATAAAAAAGAACTTTAAGATTATTTTTAAAATATAATTTTAAATCTATGAGTGAAAACTAGGGAAAATAATTTAGTATTAGAAACACAATAGGTGTGATAAAGGTTATAGTACCTCGTGATACCAAAAATTGGTATATTGATAAGTATGTGTTTCTTTCTTTTAAAAAATAAAGTATTTTAAGATATAGTATTTATTTTCCTTAAAAATAGTATTTTAATTACAATTATTGAAATATTTAATAGGGAAATTTTAATAATTTGAGTGAATCAATTTTTCTTAAAAAAAGAAGAAGAGAAAAACACTTTTTTTCTCGAATCATTTAAATATGAGAATTTTTACATTTCAATAAAAAAAATTCAGTCCATTATACATATATATATATATAAGACATTTTAATTTTAAGGTTTAATGTTCATCTTAGCCCTCGAACTATATACTTGTTTTTTTTACTTTCATATCTAAATTTTTTTGTGTTAGTTTTGTACTTAAAATATCACCAGTTATTCAAATTAGCCCACGACAATTAAAAAAAATCAAAATTGCTATGTGGTGCTATTAGAATGTGTCATGTTGGCCTTTTTGCTTTTTTAGTATTATGTATATTATATTGATTAAAATGTAAAAAAAAATCATACACAATATATATAAAATATTTTTTATAAAATAATATTTAAAATTTAAAAATTCAGAATAATATATAAAATTAAAAATTTTATAAAAAAAATTGTAAAAGTATTTAAATTTTATAAAATTGTAAAAAAAACTTTAAAATTTCAAAAATATATATTCTAGAAATTTATAACAAACTTTTGTTCTAAAATTATAAATTCTAAAAATTTTAAAAAATAAATCAGAATTTCAAAAAGAAAAAAAGTTCAACTAAAGAAAATATAAATCCTAGAAATTTGAAAAAGTTTAACATTAAAAAAATCAAAATATATAAATTTTTTAAATAAATTTAATAAATTTTTAAAGAATTACAAAAAAGGATATATATTTAAATTGATATTTATGAAAATATTTAAAATTTAAATTCAATGGATGATCAACAGTAGTCAATATTGGTCAACAACAACTCAAAATCAAAGGTTTCTCTTTTTTTCTTCTATTTTTGAATTTAAATTTGATGCTTTTAATTTTAGTAGGTCAGACTTTCATTGGACACATATGTTAAACAAATAATAGAATGATAATTCATGAAAAAAATTTAAATATTAAAATGAGAAAATAAATATAAATTTAGAGTAAAATTAAACATTAAGCCTATTCATAAATCAAAGAAGGAATTGTAAATTTAACTAATTTGAAAAATATTACATTGTTGTTAAAAAATTATTTAAAAGTAATGTATGTATTTGAAAGACAGCATATGGCATAAGAATTGTATGCACTTAAATGACTCACTCCCGTATATTGAGCAACTTGGAATGAAGGTGTCTACAAAACCAATTTTATTTCTATTTTATTTTCTTGTATCTAAATAATAATATGTAATAAATAATAATTTCTATAGATTAAAACTAGATTATAGTTTATTATTTTAGGATTTTGAAGTTTTTCTCTAGACTTATTTTAGATTTAAATTAATTTTTATAAATTTTATAAAGAAATTAAAAAGACAAAAACATTCCTATAATGATATTTGTTATTTTTAAAAAAAATAAATTTAAATATTTTTCTAATTAGTACTTGATTAATTTATGTCACCAACTTAATTAAAGACATAATAACCATAATAATGTCACACCCATAATGTGAGAGGAAAGAAAAATTTTATGTAAAAAATATATAATAGCAAAAAATGTATTTGGATCATAGGTGGAGAGATAAATAACTTATATACAAAATTTTCCTAATCTCGATCCCGATTCTTAAACATATAACTTATGTTAAGTAGTGGTTTTTAGTTCATTTATTTAAATGTTTTACGTAAAAATATTAAAAGATAAAAATAGTAAAAAAATTATTATAAATTATAATAATATTTAGGTTAAAATATACTCCAAGTCTCTATATGTTTCACACATTTGGAATTTAGTTTTATTATTTTTAAAATTTTAAGATTTGAGTCTAATTATTAACACTATTAAAAAATTTTCTTTTAAATTTATTAGCATGATATTTTGAAATAAAAAAATTTTGATACATACAAATTATTATATAGTGACGGCGCAGAAACTGTCACTAAAAACAATATTTCCGTCAATATAGCTCTAAAAACCCTTAAACGGTCAGAAAGGTTATTTCCTTATGTAATGTTTATCATTTTTAAATAAAAATGTGAGAAGGTTAAATTTGTTAAAATAAAAGTAGGATTAAATTCAGATGTACGAAGAGTATTAATAATTGGAGTATATTCTAACCTAATATTTATTATTTTCTTGAAAGTAGTTTTTGAATTAATGCTTAATTAATTCATTAATTATATTAACCAGTTAAAGATAACTTAATTGAAAATAGATACAAAACCCGAATTCTAAATTCAACTAAAGAAACTAAATTAATGAACTTGTACTTCAATTTTGAATTCCGAATTTCATTCTGTGTCTATAATCACTACAAACATCTCTACCTGCAATAATCGTGAGTGAAATGGTATTTGAAATTCATGTCCTTGTGGTATTTTTATGGATAAAAAAATCATGCGTTTGTGGATAGTTTTGAAGATAAATATTACTACAAGCAGCTTGAGGGCTGAACAAAACCAGAAGCGGTTCCATCAGCATTACTACAGGATGCTTCAGCTGCTTTGTTTCTGTAAGTGAGCTTCACGTCCTCCAGCCTTATATTACTGCAAGGATATTCTGAGCTACAATCAAACTTCACTGCTACTTCTGTCGCTGATGTTCCATGGATGTCTTGGTATGTCACATCGCTAATTTTTACTCCCGAAACCTGTGTTAATTCATTTCCTAATTTAATTAATCAATCGCAGCAGTTATAAATTTAATTAATTTATGTTAATATGTACCTGATCAGGGCAGCTCTTTTCATCTGGGCAGTAATGTTGATCAATGACGATGGGGTTTTGGACATCGGTCATGACTGCATGCTGAAAAAGTATGTTCCTAGCAAAACCAGAGCTTTGTCTCCCCCATGACTTTATTCTCACCCCATTTTCAGTGCCAGTAAATGCAACTGTTTTAACCGTCACATTCTGCACACCAGCTTCTTCAACTTCTTTCCCAAGACTCCCAATGCTGATCCCATGGCCAGGTCCACATGCCACCTTCTCAATCCATAGATTGTTGGTGCCGGGCCCAACCGAGACACAATCATCGCCTGTTCCGATTCTGGTGTTCAGAATGGTGACGCCGCTCGATGATTGCACATGAATGCCATCGGTGTTTGGGCTATTCCCAGAGGCTGACACTCTTACACCTTCCACTTTTACGTTGTTACAACCATTGATGACAATATGATACATTTGGCTGTTTAGCGATGTTAATCCTCTTATTTCAATGCTCCGCGAATTGCTGAAGCCTAAGGACTGCAAAGCCAAATAACCAAATTTCAAAAAAGCAGAAATGGAGTAAAATTGAAGGATATATATATATATACACAATGCATGTCCGTGTGCAAGGAATTGTAGTCAAACTCACCGTTGCCCCGCTGGGACAGCCTTTGCCTGACCTCTTGCAAGTCCATAAGCCAGTGCCCTGACCATCAAGTATCCCACCGTAAATCGAAACACCGTTTACATGCTCAAAGAAAAGCCAGTTTCCGGTACTTCCAATAACCTTATAATCCGATGGAGCAACAAGCGTGCCATCGATACGAAAAACAATACCATTGTTCTTGCACTGTCCACGAAAAACAACATTGCGCACCAAAAACCTCCCAGGCGGGACGTAAATAGTTGCGGGATTGATGGAGCCACAGGCCAAAGTCCATGCAGCAACCAAGGCTTGGGTTGAGTCAAAATTGTCATCGGGTTTGGCTCCATAGTTAAGAACGTTATAAGTCAATGGATCAGCTACCCCAGGTGAAGCGAAGAAAAGTAGAACAAATGCAAGAAAAACAATAGAATTGGCTGCCTGTTCCGTTTTTTTTCTTTCAATAGAATTGGTTGCCTGTTCCATTTTTTTTTCTTTTGTCCTTCTGGGTGATATAAAAATGTAGTGGTTTTTATAAGAGAGGAGGGAGGTGAGTGGTGAGAAGATACAATAACTAAAAGGGGTATTTATAAAAGACTGATTGAGTCTAAATTGGAAACGCAATGGGTTGTAATTAACTACAAAGTGAATAAAGCAACTTGGTCACGCCGAAATTGTTGATCTGTTTGCCGATTACGTGGGGATTGGTCTTTTGATATGTCCATGCATGCATGGCATGCAGCCGCTATTTGCTTGATTCGTATCATAAGATATCACGATAACAATGTAAATCTATAACACATTTATCAAGTAAAATTAGCATTAATTCAGCGCTTGGTTGTCATTTTGTTGACACGTTGCGATTCTTTGTAGGACAAGAAAGGTGATAATGTGTAAGTAATCACTTGATCTATGTTTACACAATATTAGTTATGCACATGGCGAGTTCTATACCGTCGGATTTTCTAAAACGAATAATACTAGAAAAAGATATTCATGATAAACTGATAAATCAAAGTCTTCGAAGTATTAAAGCAGTCTATCGGATATATATATGTTAATGTACCGATCAGCAGTATGGTTGGAAGAGATACGAGCGAGGAAAAGGGAGCAGAAAATAAGGAAAGGAAAACATTAACAAAAAAAGAGTAAAGAAATGAAGGAAGAGGGCATGCAAGCATGTGCTCCAATGGAGGTATATGAGATGGACGTTGCTTAAGATTAGAGATTTCCAGATTTCCAGGGATAGTTAGTTTCTTACTAGTAAAATATTTAATATAATAAAACAAAATGAATATATATAATTTAAGAAAACAAGGAGAAGTGTTTTCATGCAGTTGACGTGAGCAACTGGCAAAAAGCATGTGCGAGCATGGAACAAGGGCGTCACCCCCATTGGCTTTGGGCATTAACATTAGGATTGGGTTTGGCTGGGATCCTCCCCCGGCTACCAAATTTCATGTTTTCAGCTGTTCTATTATCATGTTGTGACTTTTGCGCAACGCTTGCCTTAGCTTTAAGCTTAAGAATATGAAGGAACAACAACAACGATGCCTCTTCTTAATCTCATAATTGAACTTTATCCTCATACTCATACATATTCTTTCATCATCAATTTCTTATTTAAAAAAGATTCCAAGCATCCCATGATATGTATTATCCATGTTTACTGCAATAGTGATGTATAAATCATTTTACTAATCTTTTTAGAATTTATGTGCTGATTTTATATATATATATATTTGATAAGAAAAAAGAAAGGTTGATGGGGAAAGAGAATATATATATTTTTTGAGAATTTTGACTAAGTCAAATTGCACTCAACCAATCAAAATTTGTCTCTTTGCCAAATTGTTCCCAGCACCACTCGACCCTCCCAAGTCCCCCACCCCACGACCACCTCGCCACCATCCTCTATCGACCTACCCGATTCAACAGCCCTGATCTGCACCTCCGTCCACCATCGACACTCAACAGTCCCAAATCTATTTTTATTTTATTTTATATTTTTTTCCGTTTTATTTTCAATTTTTCCCTCATTTTTGTTTTCAGCATCCTTGTTTCATTTTCTTTTTCTTTTTCTTTCATTTTTTTCATCTTAATTAAATAGTTAATTTCGTTTTCCTTTGTAGGTGGAGGTTAAACAATGGATTCAGTGCAGACAGGGACGATAAATATGGTCGCTTTCACGAAAACCTTCCTACCAGCTGCTTCGTCCCTAAAGTATAAATTGTATTTTTCACATTCTTGCATATGCTATTTTCATTCGGGAAAATTCAAGATTCACTTTGTCAATTCTTTGAATCATGTAAACGTTAGAAAATTTCTGATTCTGTAATTTGATTTTGATAAGAAAACAATTAAATTTCCCTAATTAATTGAGATGATATTGTGTGCAAAATTGAATGTTCCATGATACTTGATTTTTGCTAACTTGATTTACACACATTATTTGTATGATTTTTATTGCCGTAAATAAATTTTGTTTTATCTTGTGTTGAGAAAAAAAAATTGAAAAAAAAATTGATAAATATTCCTCTAATTGTTTAAATTGTGAGTAAAGTCTTAGAATTGTGATCGATTGTGTAACGAGGTCAGGTGTTTGGATTGTAATAATCTATCTTCACGTTAAAAGATTGAGTAAAGTTCTAAGCACTTTACTTACTCCGTTAGTCTTAACAATTATGAGTAAAGCTAGTAGTCGTTTAGAGATGTGACGAGTTGAGTAATCGAGGTGGGATTTTTGGGTTGTCATCCTTCTTTGCGTAAAAAGATTTAGTGGCACTCTAAATAAGCTTTTTAATTAGGGAGAAAAAAGAGAGAGAAAGGAACACAAGAAATGGGACAAATGGTTATTTATGGTTGCAAATTTTTATTTAATTTTGGTGTATTAACAAGTTAGCATGAATTGATATTATGGAGCTTGATTGTGAGAATATTTGATAATTATGTGTTTAATTGAATTGTGAATCGACGTGTTAACTTGAGAAAGACAGTTTGGGATCGATATTTTACTAATTTTTATTTGCTTGATTGGATTGGGATTGTGGTGATTACATTGACTTGAATTATCGTAGCATGTTTGGATTGATAAATGCAAGAAATAATTGAGTTAAGCATTGACTAAGTGAGAGAGGGGAATTTGATAATGTGTTTAATTGAAATATCATTATTATTTATTTTAATTAATTTTAGATATGAATTTGACCTAAATTAACACTTAATTGATCATTTCTTATGTAAGTACAATTATTGTCTAATGTGTCAGGAAATGAGCAAATATGTAAAATGCACAAAAGATTTGACACGAGAACTCGAATTGGTGCGTAAGACAAAGATCTTAGAATTTTTTATTATTATTTCTATTAAGACTTCTTGCCATTTTTAAGTTTATCTCTTTTTATTTTAGGATTTTATTAAATTAGCTTATTATTATTATTGGGGCTATTATTTGATACGCTAGCAGTGTATTTTTTTATTTCAAAAGCAATTTTAAAAATTTAACATGAGTCTCTCTTTTTAAAAAAAATATTTATTTTTAAAATGTTTTACTATATGCCTATAAAAAAACTTGTCAACCTCTTTCTACTTGTAAAATCTAATAAATCTAATGGCACATTATTATTATATCCGTTAATTAGTAGAGGGGGAGGAGCACAACTAACTAGGGGCGAGTAAAATCCGATTTGAGTAGAAAAATTCTATAAAAAATTTAAATTTTGAATTAAATAGTTCGAGTTATTCGGATAAACTCGAAAAAAAAATCAAATTTTTTTGTTTAACTCGAATATGAAATATATAATTTGAGTTATCCAAAAATTTGAATAGGAAAAAAGCAAAACTACGTCGTTTTGATAAATGGTTACCTATTAAGTTAAAAGGCAAAACAATTATATTATTTATGTAGTTAAATAATTTTGTACTTCGTCTACTAGTTAAATAATCGATCAATGTAAATACAACATTGAATATAAATAATATGATTCATTAACTCGACTCAATTTGACTTTATTCGATTTGATTCGAAAAAAATTTAAATTGAGTTTGGTTGCTAAAATAAAATTTGTCAACTCGACTAACTCGAAATTTTTACTCGATTTAATTTGACTCAATTGAATGCTCACCCTATAGCCACCCAAAAAAATTGTTAGGCTTTATTTTATTATAATAATATATATAGAGAGAGTGTAACACCCCTTACCCGAGACCGTTTCCGGAGTCGAGCACGAGGCATTACTTAGCTTATCTTACCAATTCGGAGCATAAAAACTAGGTTTGAAAATTTATTTCATTATTCGCAGCAAATCTGTCCAATCGCGCAGCAGTTACTAAATTAATTATAACTTGAGCTACAGAACTCGAAATTTAATTCCGTAAATTTTCCCTGAAACTAGACTCATATATCTACTCACCATAAAATTTTTAGAATTTTTGGTTTAGCAAATTAGTACAGTTTATTAGTTAAAGTCTCCCCTGTTTCACCACCTGACTGCCCTGACCTCTAGTCACTAAAAATAAGTTTTCTCACTGTAGGATTTTCATATGAAGTTCTTACTTGTTTCTACAGAAATAGACTCATTAAGAAATCTAAGCATGTAAATTTCAACTCATAACCATTTTTTTACAATTTGTAATTATTTTCTAAACTCAGAACAGGGGACTCCAAAAACAGTTCTGACCCTATCTTACTAAAATTCACATATCTTAAAATATAAATTTCCTTTTTCTACACCGTTATTTTTCCATGAAAATAGACTCAACAAGCTTTAATTCCATATATCATTCACCCTCTAATTCATTTTATACTATCTTGGGTGATTTTTCAAATTCACGTCACTGTGCTGCCTGAATTCTGTTTCTTTGCAAAATTTTATCCTTTCATGATTTCCATGCATAATTTATCACCTAATCTTTCATAACAACAAACACCTTCATCCTTAATCATTTTAATAACCATACATCATCAAATACTTACACATCACTCATTAGCAAAATCATCATTACAAACATACAAAATAACTAAATCCCTATACATGCCATAACTCAAACGTGTTTCGATATAAAATACCGAGCAGTTGTAGTTGATAGTGTGGACGATCTCCGACTTCTTTAGGATCCTTGAAGTAGCTTTGCAATACTATAAGAGAAAGAGAAATAAAAGAAGTAAGCATAAAGCTTAGTAAGTTTACTAGCAAATAAATAACAATATTTAACTTAAATAATTAAACTCAATGTCTATATCTCTAGTTTACTCTTTAGTTAATCTCATACTAGTTCTCTTACTTGTTTACTTAGAATACTTGTGTGCATAACTTACTCAATCCTTGCTGCATCGTTGAACATCAATTGATAGTATAATAAGTTCTTAAGTCTTACAACTTACCTGAGCTTGCTATTTATGCTTTAAACTGAACTTTCATGAACATGATTCGTTTACAAGCCCGTTGAGCTACATTGGAATAATAAGGATACTCGGGTCTCTTCTGATAATAACATGCCAAAGCCATGTCCCAGACATGGTCTTACATGGGATGTTCTCGTGATGGTGCCCATGCCATGTCCCAGACATGGTCTTATAGGGGACCTCTCATCTCGGTGCCAACGCCATGTCCTAGACATGGTCTTACATGGGACCTCTCGTCTCGGTGCCCATGCCATGTCCCAGACATGGTCTTACAGGGGACCTCTCATGATCTTAAGGATGCCAATGCCATGTCCCAGACATGGTCTTACATGGGATCTCTTTACCCAAATGTCATGACATTCGTATCCAGTACCATCCTTATGTATCAACGGGACTTTTAAATTTTAATTCTCTATCATTTCATGCTTGGATCATCATCAAATAAATTCATAAAATAAATTCATAATTGCTGGAAATTAACAGCATTAATAATAAATATTGAAATATTACATTTATTTACCGTAAACTTACCTCGGTACCAATTATAGCCAAATTCACCAACTTAGTCTTCAACTTTATTCTTCCCTTTGTCTAACCTCGAGTTTCGTACTTCTTGATCTAAAATAGTAAATTTAACTTATTTAATAATCACATTCATCAAAACAGCCCTCGACTCTAAATTTTTCAAAATTACAATTTTGCCCCTAAACTTTTACATATTTACATTTTTGCCCCAAGGCTCGGAAATTAAACTTCATCTCTTATTCTTATGTTTTATAACATTCTGAACATTTTTCCCTTCTATGGAAACATCAAATTCCCACTCTAACATGTACTTATGAACATTAGGTATTTTTACCGATTATGTCGTTTTACTCGTTTTCACTTAAAATCGCTTAGCAAAAGTTGTTTAACATAATTTCTAGCTTCATATTCTATCATAAAACATCAAAATAAACACTTTTCACCTATGGGTATTTTTCCAAATATAAACCCTAGGTTAAATTATTGCTAGAATAAGCTAAATTAAGCTACCGGGATCTCAAAAACATAAAGAACATTAAAAACGGGGCTTGGGATCACTTACTATGGAGCTTGGAAGCTTGAAAACCCTAACTATGGCTTCCCCCCTTGCTGATTTCGTTCATATGAAGAAGATGATGATTTTTGCCATCTTTTTCCCTTTTAATTCATTTTAATTACTAGATTACCAAATTGCCCCTAACTTAAAAATTTTCTATTTCACTTATCTCATGTCCATTTTTGTCTACCAAGTTACCAATGGTATAATTACCATATAAGGACCTCCAATTTAAAGTTTCATAACAATTGGACACCTCTAACATGTAGAACTCAACATTTGCACTTTTTACAATTTAGTCCTTTTGACTAAATTGAGTGCCCAAATGTCGAAATTTTCGAACGAAATTTTCAAAAAATCATTTTGTGAAATTGTAGACCATAAAAATATAAGAAAAATAAAATTTTTCTCATCGGATTTGTGGTTCCGAAACCACTGTTCCGATAACCTCAAATTTGGGCATTACAGAGAGAGAAAAATTAGAGGCGAAACCTACACCCACCGAAACTTGTTTTCTTTTTTATTTTATTTAATAATTTATTTAATAACTTTTATTTTAAGTAGATAGTTTTGATCTAGTTTTAGGTCGATAATTGATCTGGTGTTTGAACTTTGAGACTATTTGCACTTATTTTTTTCACATTGGTATTCATTAATTCTCCGATTTAGGAGATAGACTCAATCGTCTCACAACTTTTAGCATCAAATCAAGAAAGGGTACTTGGTTCAGTGTTAGACAGCATACCATCCGTGAATTTGTACGATTCGTAATTGTCATATTTGGTACAACGAAGAACAAATTGATGTGACTAATTGAGTGAGTGGTTAGATCCATCAAGGGAGTTAATGATCAAGTTTACACGACTCGTACAATTGAAGCCGCTAATTTGAGCTAGGTTATTTTAGTTGTAAGGTAGGCAAGGAATTAGATCGTGGAAGTTACTTTCAAGGTTATTTGCTTGGAAAGGGTTAGCTATCGGGTTGTTTCCGTAATTAATTTACTACTAAAGAAGAATTAGGAAGTTTGAGGTTGTTCATTGATCTTTATAATCAACTTATTGACCAAAGAAAAAAATGTATTATCTAGGATCAATTCCCGCAGTTAGTTTAAGAAAAAAACTAAAATTTAAAGTTTAATTGTTGATTCCATACATTGGGGACCAATTTGAATAAAAAGAAAAGCTGTTATGAAATTTCAATAAGAATGGAAAGTAGGAGGTCTCTAATGAATATGTGAAATCGGATTTTAATCCGAAGGTCTACTAATACAAGCTGTCTTTTCATATGACAATCCGACCTCGTAACAGTACTGTTTAGTGTGAGTTTAAACATTGAATGACCATTAAACAACATTTGCTTTTATTTTGCTTTACGTACAAAAACCACATGAGGATAATTATACAAAGTATATTAATGTAATTAATGAAATTATTTTATTAACCAATCTATTTAAAAAAATTACAAGTATACATAAACAAAAATACTACACTTAGAACACGAGATCCAACAATTGGTGATACAAAGATAAGTTATAATATATGAATATTGTTAACATGTAGAAGATCATGCGGATTGAATATACGAGCTCGGAGGGTCAATGTGAAAACATGATGAATCAATCGATTTGATTCGAAAATGGTATGTTAATATGGTTATATGTTATGAATCAAATAGAAATGTGAATATCAATCATGCTAATATGTTAATATGGTACGGTTAATTGAAACATGTGTATATTGATTCATATAGTATTCTTGGTCCTTTAGTTGCGTATGCTAATTGGTATATGGATTGAAATCTTGGTATGATTATATTGGCATATGGATTGGATAAATATCATATTTGAATTGAAAACTTGGTATTTTATGTGAAATTATTTAACTTGTACCCTTTTTACTTAAATCATGGAAGTACTACTGAACTTTATTACTCGATGTACAGTTTATTTTCTGTACGCATATTTAGGTACTTTTCGAGATCCTAAGTAGTGACTCCAGCATCCAGCTAGAGATCCTAGACGCATCAAAATTTGTAAAGCCTGTTTTTTGTTTTTTATACGGCATGTACCTAGGTTAAGTCGAGTTTTGTATAATATACTATCTTGTGAATTTTTGAAAGTTAGAATTGAAAGTTTCTGAGTAATGGCATAATGAAATAGTTGTATATGTATAATTTTGGTATATTTGATTTACATGAGATGATGTTAAGTTTAACTTATGTACATGAATTGGCTAAAATGGGCTAAATAGTTAGTAATATGTTAACTACATGTATGCTTGAATTTAATGGTAAAATGGTAGTAATATTTAAGCATAAATTGTATTAATGTTAAGGATGGAGCATTGAATTATGGAATGCTGTTTATTTGATTAAATGGAAGGGATAATTTGTACACATGAATGATAAAAACAGGTATCAAAATTTGACCATTACGATAAGATCTAGCCCATATGCCACACCACAACGTCAAGCAATGGTCGTTATGACAATGTCAAGTCATATGTGGCATCTCAATGAGGTATCCCCAATGTCGCGACATCAACTCAACTTTAAAAATATTACAAATTGGCCCTAATTCAATCTCAGGTTAGCAATAGAACTTTTGTAAGCTCGTATATGACTCAGAAACGAATGTATATCATATTTAATGTATGTATTGCTTGAAATTTAATTGTTTATATAAATCGAATATAGATTGATCGTAGTAGAGCTGATCATGGGCCGGGCCGAGTTCAGGTCGGGCTCAAATAAAAAATTAGGCTTGTTTGTTAAGCCCGACCCAAAAAAATGGGCCTAAAATTTTGTCCAAGCCCGACCCAGGTAAAAATGCTAAAAACTGGGCCAACCCAGCCGGCCTATATTAATTTTTATATTATTTTTATATAATTTTAAAATATATAGAATACATCAAAAATACTAAAAACATGAAAATAAATATTTCCCAACAAATTGAAAATAAATTTTAAAAAATATGTATAGTTAAATAACACTAAGATAGATGCAACTTAACAAGCAAATGTCTCTAAAATAATAACAAAATTAACAATAAAATAAGTTTTATACAATATTCAAATAATAACAATAAAATAGTAGCAACTAATGGTAACAAAATAAGGCGAAAATAACAAGAAAATAATATTTAAAAAAGCAATTTTTTTTGTCCTTTAGTGAATTCGGGTCACGCCGGGCCGGGTCCAGACCAAAAATACCTTACTCGAGGCCTGGCCCTTTTTTAAACGGGCTTTTTTTTGTCTTAGCCCATTTTTTGGGCTTATATTTTTGTCTAAACCCTCCCACATTTCGGGCGGGCCCTTAAGCTAGGCCGGGTGGCTCAACCCATGATCAGGTCTAGATCGTAGTTACGCTGACAACGAATGTAACAACTTATAGCTCGAATCCAACAATTGATTCAGGCATCAAAATGTTACAACTTGAGTTCGATTTAAAGTTGGACTAAAGGATATCCAAACTCTCCCCCACTCAAGCTTGCTTTGCGATTGAAAAAGTTTTTGCCTAAAACTTCTAACGCACTGGGATTCCAGTACAGCTGATCTTGTTAAAAATTTGTTTGCCTCCAAAAATAT
This sequence comes from Gossypium hirsutum, assembly GCF_007990345.1. Taxonomy (NCBI): domain Eukaryota; kingdom Viridiplantae; phylum Streptophyta; class Magnoliopsida; order Malvales; family Malvaceae; genus Gossypium; species Gossypium hirsutum. The sequence continues at coordinate 77,072,201 of NC_053432.1, forward strand.
TAACAGTGATTGAGACAGCAGCCAGCTTATTTCTTCTGCATGTTAAATAAATAAATAGAAAATTAAAGAAATCATTCAGAAACATTACACTGTGCTGCCTTCAAGCAAGGAATGCTTGTAGTAGTCCGTGAATACATGAAAAGAATATGGATTGCTAAATATAAGAGAAAAGAAGCCACAACAACTTCACAAATCAAATCAACAGTCCCAACCCAACATCTCAAATAGTTGCCATGCTTCTTTTAGTATTTACATCAAGAAACTGACTTGAGTTGTGAATAAAATTGAATGAATGACTGAGGCAACCACAGACCTCCTTGCCTCAGGCTCAGGCACACGCACAGGCAGCGCTGGCTCCTTCCAGTTGTTGCCTTGCATTGCATCTACATCTGCCCTATATATGTTCTACATACAGACCTCACTTCTAGCTTCATGGGTTATGTCAGTTCCTGGAATCATCAATCGCATCTGAGGAGCTGCTGATCTTCCTGCTACCTCCTTGGCTTTTCTTGTTGGTGCTGGACTTTGAGTCGATGCGGACTGTCTTTGCTGAGAAGCAGTGACGCACGCGGATCTGATGGCTTTTTGTTTCTGTTGAGCAACTGCCGTTTATAGACACCGTCAATACCACTTCCTTATCACGAGTGTCTTCACACCACCAGTTCTGCGGGATGCCATCAACAAGATCTTCTAGGGTGTGGAATTCTTCATGATGGACCGCAACCTCCACAGACTGTTCTGGTTTGATGATGCCAGCAGCTGGTGTAACCTAAGGCAAAACGAGCACATAAGATAACAAACTCCACTTTCTTACAACTTGAAGATGGCTGGACTAGGATTAACTAGTTGGAATACCTCGAGCCACCGTGGAAAGCCAAAGGAGCCTCTTGGATGGTACTCAGCTGTGTCCTCCTCATCCTTCACAGTGGACTGACCTTCACAAACGATTCTAAATATAGCTTTGTCCTTTTCACATTTGTTGGTGATTCGGAGGATTGATGTGTCCTGGTTTTGAAGGACAATGTTGTTGGTGCTAACAACTGTTTCTGGGACATAACGTAATTCATCAAGAATAGCCTTAACTTTCTTATTCACCTGCAAGACTTCCCCAAACGCCTGTCTCCTTACTGATCTATCTACATGTGCTATTGTACTGTGGAATTTGCAACGCACTGGTTTGTGGTCGCTCTCCGTAACGTCCATGCAAGCCTCGTACCTAACCAATTACACATTAATTGCACTTGAGAAATGATATCAAAAGCAACGCCACAACATAACACTCTTTGTCAAGAAACTTACAGTAAAATAGAGGAGACTATCGGACATTCCAAACTGCACTCATCGACCGGTCCAGACCTGTTATCACGATATATCACTCTGTCACACCATGCAGGAATGCGCTTCTTTTCGCCAGAATCATAACCTTAAAAATGGGTGAAATAAACCGATTGTTGATTAGTAGTAGAAAGACTAGGCAAGCTAAGTAGGTGAATAAGTAATTGTTGTACCTGCCAAGCCAGGTCGGTGCCTTTCAAACTTGTAGGTGGGAGGGAATCTGATAATGGCCTCACGCATTCCTTGGAAAACCTTACCCGCTTTCATCTCTGCCCTCAGCTGATCCTTCTCTCTAAGCCAATCGAAGCATCTTTGAGAAACAAAGTCCCTAGCTTCATCATAAGATATACCAAACAGGCGATAGTTAAAGTCGCCAAGAAACACAACCATATCTGCTTCAGCTAAATCAAGCTTTGTTTCTTCAGTGTTAACACCTGCAGCCTGTGGAAATGTAGCCGTAGTAGTGATGTTGAAACACAGGTGAAAGGAAATATTAAGAAACATGCATAACTAAATAAATAATAAACTAGATATGAATGAAATAGAGCAGGGCAAGGGTGTTACATTTGTGACCCGAGTCGTTTGAACGGCAGCGGAGGCTCCAGCTGCAACAGAGAGCACCAGTGGCAAGCCAGAAGAATAAAGCAGCCTAAATAAATATGTGGAGAACGCAAGAGAGCAACAGAAAAACAGTAATCGCACCATACCAGCTGCATTATTGAGTAGATTCGATGAGCGGGAGAAGGACATATTTCGAAAGATATGATCGAAGTCTGCATTTCGGCGGTTTACTGCTTCCAAATGTGCAGCTAGGTGACAGTTAACAAAGCAGATTAACCGATCATACACTCTGATCCTCAAACCTACACCTCCCTGCACCACTCTTAAATCTTATATACTGAACCCGCGTAAGTCCATTAAAGACAACATGAAAATCAAAATGGAAAACCTTATTGCCAATAGCTCGACCGAAGCCACACGGAACTGCTGCCGCATCAATGTCCCCAACATGTGTTCTAATACTCTTCCTTACCCTGAGTGACAATAAAATTATTATAAATGATTTTAGATAGCAAATGCAAAAGGATAATTTAAGCAAGGTGTTATGTTGACGTAATAGCCACTTACCAAAGAGAAACCAGCAATCCTGCCAGCTGCCTCGAACCCATCCGTTCAAATGTTGTGTTTTCATCCAAGGCCTTTCCAATTGTGTCAAGCCACCAATGCCCAATAGAACTCCCTTCGAGTCCTACCTACACTTAGATACAAGAGGTTATCGAATAGAATACATGCGTATAAACAACTACTACGACTTTAAACCAGTTGAAATATCTAATCAACCTTTCTTTTTTACTTTAACAACCATGTATGAAATATTCTGATTTAATTGATTTGGAATGTTTTGACAATGTTAAATGAATGAATTAAAACTAGTAATGCATACAAAAATAAATGTTAACGAAGAACCAGTAGATTAGGACATATGTTGTAATTTCAACAAGGTGACAGACCAGGCAGATGAGAACATTATAGATGATGACATGATATTGGTAAAATCTTACGGTTTCTTTAGCTGCAGACATTGCAAGGAAACCTGCACCCATTTCCACTTCTTGTAAGCCAACAACAACAATGCCAACGTCTGATACAACAGAACCCAACCATGACATGAGTGCTTCCTGAGAGGCTCTTCCTTGACCAACATTCCACGTTCCAACAAGCATCCTGACATTGTCTTGTCTTGAGTAAATTGGTTCTTTTTCTGCTAGGTCTGTTCGTAATAAGCTATCAATTGGCCCTGGAGATGAGATGCTCCACCCACGTATACCCCCGTGAGTAGCCAAGCTGAAGATATAACCATCGCCAGCTGCCAATTTTATCACAGGACCGTTGTGAGCCATCCATCCGGCAACCAGGTTCCCCTCAAGATCCATCACCTGGACCATCCCACTAACATAGCCTACATAAATTCGTGCACCGAAAGCACAAAAGCACTGTACTGCACAAGGGTGGTGACTAACATCTTGCAAGCGAACTCCACTTCCATCCCACTGCACAAGTAGGCCATTCGTACATCCACTCCATATTGTCCCATCTGCAGCTAGTACTAGTGCTTCAGTCCTCTTATTGTCTTCTGCAAATGCCCCTGCTCCTCTTGTTGCAACTCTACGGACAGCATCTGCAGCTCCCATTATAGCATTCCGGGATCTTTGCAAAAAACCCCCAGATTTCTCCTTTTTAGAACTGGAAACAAATTTCACCTTCATCTCATCTTCTACGGCGCCTCCTTGATCTGAAGATGGCATGTCTACACGATTTTCAGTCTGACCCTCAATATTAAATACTTTGAGAAGCTCCTTCGTGCGAGCATCCCTGCACATTAAAGTCAGTCATCAATAGATTGTGCTGGCTTACAATATAAACTGGAAACTAACTATAAAACATTTACTCTTGCCGTTAAATTACATCCTTCAAGCTTTCAACACATGACACTAGCAGCGGTGGTGAATGGTAGAGGAGAACTTTGCTTGCGAAGTTTATAAATACATATCAAAATGTTAACCTCATATACAGAGAGTATAATTAATAATCATACGCCAAGCGTACCATAGCGAGAAGGAAAGAGGCTGAGCGCACCAAACTTTGGCTCTTACGCGGTCGGAAACCAAGCACTTGATATCCGAGGAAGAAATGTTACAGTTACCATTAACAGTGACTTGGCTTCTTAGGTCTATGAATGACCTCTCTACCAATAAAGCAGCCATGTGTTTTTCCTCAGGTCTAAGAGAGAGAGATTTTTCAATGGATTCCCATGGCCAAATCTTAATAACACCGCCCTCGCCACCTGACCACAAGTCACCTGAAGCCAAGCATTATGCTTAAAAAGTTAAAAAGCGCTTTTTGTTCATTTTTCATTAATATCTATAACGACTCAAATGACGTCATTTTTTATGAGAAGCCTTTGCAGTTGATAATCATTGTTAAGAAAATTGGAAAAGCGGGGGACAGAAAGGAAGAACGAAACACAGTGGATTAGTTAATATAATTACCATAGGAGCTCATGACAATAGAAAGAACAGAACCACGATGCGCCTGCCATGACAAGCCTTCCTTGAAAGGAGAAGGTTCATCCGCAGCGTGATCCATCTTCCAAGACCTAATTTTTCCATCCTTGTGTCCACTCCAAACCAACCTATTCGCGCTATCTACCAGCAAACAGATGGTAGGGGCGGTGTTGCCAGACTCCTGAAAGGGCGCAGCATCCTCATCACCCCTCCTCACTTTGGTACCAAGGCCAGGTTGATAAGCGTCCTGGAACCTCCAAAAGCGAACCCCACACTCTTGGCCTGCCCACAGCTGTTTGTCGGTGCAAGCGATGTTCCTCAAGAACTTCCCTACTTGAGTCTCCCTGAGAGGGTGGGGCCTGAGCTCGAGGCAAGGTGGGCGCCTGGGGTGGACGGTGGCGCGCATAGGGACCTTGAAAATACTGTTGGTACCTCCAGCTCCAATGAACTCAGGCAGAGGCTGGAAATTGCGGGAATCATCGGGGGGGCAGCCACTGTCCAAGGAGAGGTTCTGGTCGAGCCTCTGAGAGTGAGTGATAATATAATCTTCACCGGAGGCATTGTTGGAATTTCGGGCGAAGATGTCGTCATCGGAAGAGTCTTCGTTGTTGTAGTAATGGTCGGAGGGCTTGGGGATGTCATCTAGGCTGTGCTTGCGGACTTGGTGGTGACGCTTATGCGCGGAGTTGGCGCGTAGCTGCTGGCTGTAGGAATGCATCTTGCGTTGGGGAGGTGGGACGGAGGAGAGGCCGGCAAGGGCCTCTTTGTCCTTATCGTCGTCCTGGATGTTATGTTCATCCATTATTAATTAGGAATAAAAAAGTTTGGTTGTTACTACTAGTAGTAGATGTTAATGAATGAAAAATGAAGGTTGATTGACATGGATCAGAAGAGAAAAATGAAAATGGAAATGAGAATGAGAATGAAAAGCAAGGGAGAAATGGGAGGGAGAGAGTGCTAAGTGTAAGGGGACAGCGGAAAGGGAGGATCCATCATCTCGCATCTCACGTTCCAAAATTTGCATTAAAATTTTAAAGTGAGAGCGAAGAGTGAGGCAGGCGAGGCGGGAGAGGAGCTAATTAAGGACTGGATACGAATGGTTCTTTCCATCTCCATGCCATTCCATTCTACATATATACCAACTCATCATCATTCCCATACTACCTAAAACAAAAAACAAAACTCTTTACCTTGACTTCACCACCTATTGAGTTAATAATTTTGGCTCTAATTAATTTTTTTTTAAAATTGAATTAAACTAAGGGGCTTAATGAGACATTTAAAAAATAATAGGTAATTTAATTAATTTTTAAAAAAATTTAAGAAGTTTAATACGAATTTTCAAATATTCTGATTAGTATAATTAAAATTTTCAAAAAATTTAAAAAACTTAATTTTAAACACCTATTAATTTTTTTCAAAAATTTTGAACAGCTTATAAAGGAAACTTAAATTATATGTGGATTGGGGCAATAAAGGAAACATAAATTAAAGGGAAACGAAAGGAATATCATTTCCCAATTGAGTATCCATTCTTTTCCTTCAAAATTCACAATTTTTATTTATCATAAATTGGAAAAGAAATAAATAAACACATTATTAGATGCAATTCTACTACTAATTTTTCAACTCCGGGTAAATTATAGGTTTTGTCCATTTACTTTAATTTGATTTATTTTAGTTTTTATAGCTTTTGAATTGGTTAAAAGTTGTAAGAGTTGAACTAAAACTTTCACAACTTTTAATCGATAAAACTTTAATTTTTCCACTCAATCAAATTTTTATTTTAATGTAATCTATACATTTTAATTTTGTTATGATTATCATATTATCTCCATCAATTGTATATCTATACTTCTATACTATTATTTAAATTCGTAACTGAGTTCACAAGTCAACTAAACACCAACTCGATCAGAGAAATTACGAAAATATCATTTCATATTTGAAATAATTATATTGTTATGATGATAATTTTGACTTTTTCTTATTTTTAAAAATCAATAAAAATGTTATAAATATTTATATTTAAACTCATGCCCTCAACATATACAAAATCATTTCTTTACCACTTCAACCAAAGTTTTATTTTAATATTTTATACATTTCAATGTTATTATACAAGTTATTTCACCCACATTGTTTATATATATATATATATTATTTAAGTGTGTGACTGAGTTGGTATCACGAGTCAACTCGATCCAAACTCAAGAAAAATGAGAATACAATGATAAATATTGGAGTGAGTTTAGCATTCTTAATCTGTTGTATTTAGTTATTTAAAAATTTTTTTACTCATAATTTAAACGATTTTTTATGTTAATTGCATGCATATTGCAGATGTGTTAGTATTATTTGTCGGCCTGAACAGTTGCTGAGGCTAAACTATATGCTTGGAAGAAGTGGACACTTCTTCAAGCACCACGATAAACAGAAACAAAACAATGGGCACAAAGATTGTTTACGCAGTTCAATTTTTTAACGTTTGCAGAGCCTAGTTCAGTGAAAAATATTCATTATCTTCAACACTTATAACAAATGACCCTAAATCTATCACACACCTGTGATAATTTCCTCACATTTGCACATTAAAAACTAATACCCTTACCACTAAATTCACCCCTGTGAACTTAGCAAGTAAAAACACAACACAACAGATTTTACTATCACAATGCACTCAAAAAATAAAGTTCCTCACTTGAACAGATTAAGTGTTATATCATTCTATACAATAACCTATACAAGTCTATCAATTATATAGTGTAATGACCTGAAATTCACGGGCACCAGAAAAGTGAGTTATAGGGCCTCCGTCTTAGTGAAATAAGTTCGAAAATAATTATTAAAAATATTTATGAGCCTAGTGGTGTGTCTTAGGATCAAATTAAGTGAATTTAGCTTAATTTAGAGTAAGTAATAAAAAGGATTAAATTGAATAAATGGTAAAAGTTTAATTATAAAGCAATAGAAAATAAAAAGGATTAAAATGGGAATTAAGCCATTGACTACAAATGAGGTGGCATATTGGTGAAATAAAATCAAAGATTTTTTTTTAGGTTTTATATATTATAATGATTATTATTATGGTTTTATATTAAATTGTTATGATTATTTAATTGATAATATATTATAAATAAATTAAATAGAAAACAATTGTATGGTAATAAAATATACATGTGTAAGAATTGTATTGGTACATTTATAATTTAAATATTTAATTACTTATAATTTAAGTATAAAGATATTTTATAATTATTAATTGTATTAATTAAATCATGAAATTTTTATTTAATAAGCAAATTAGATAATGACATTTGTAATAATATAAATATGTACACTTGTTATATAATTATTAATTTACTTAATATTAAAGTAAAAGATATTTTAATATATTATATTAATATTATATTATGTTAATAAAATAATAAAGTATAAAAGAATTAAAGAAATAAAGAAACAAAAGGAAATAGAAACAGAATTGAAAACGGGAAGCAGGGGAGAAAAAGAGAAAGAAAAAGGGAAAGAAAAATAAAAGAGAAAACTAAGGATTTGAAGCTTGGAGTTAATTTGGTAAGTCAATTAAGTCCTTTTTAGTTAATTTTGATGTTTTAGGAGCTTTGAAACAAGATTTTGATGAAATTAAGTTGATAGTTCAAGAGTTCATATGTTTCCAAGTAGGGTTCATGTTGGAAAAATTATGAAATTAGGGATTTAATTGAATGAATTCTAAGTTAGAATTGATTAAGGGATTAAATTGTAAACTAGGCTATAAGTTTTATGTTGTAGGGACTAAATTGAAGAAATTTCGAAATTAGGGAAATATGCTGGAAATTTTATAGTTAAATATAAGTTTAGACAAAATTTGAATAGAAAAAGAGAGTGAATTGGATTAAGAAAATAATTAAGTTTAGTTAGGATTAAATTGGGAATAAGGTAGGAGTTGTTTAGAAATTTAATTATTTATTATAATTAATGCTGTAAATAATAATGTAAATTACTATTATTTTCGTAGCCAACAAAGAACCTGAAGTATCAGCATTGAAAGGAAAGGAGAAAGTCATCGAGGACTAAAACGGAAGAATTACGGTGTGTATTACTATAATTCAAATTTTAATTATTATTGATTGTTGAAATTTTAATTGTTATGTATGGTAAATAAGACTTGAGGTAAGTATGTGAAATTAATATGAATATTGAGTGAAAATGAAAGTGATATAAATTGAATCAAATTGAATTGAATAAGTGAATTATGGAATATGTGATTATTTGAAAAGTGAATTGATTGAAAATAAATAAATTGTGACAAATGTATGGTGTTGATGGTATACACTTGTGTGAAAATTAATTTGCATATGAATTAAGATAATAGATATTTGAATTGAATGAGTATTGAAAATTTTTGTGTAAATGAAATTGAAATTAGAAAAAGTAAAATAATACCCTATTAACTTGTCGGACTAGATTCGATACAAATGGCATGCCATTGGATTTGTGATGTGATGAAGAGATTGTAGTTCGGCCGAGAGGATGTTTATGTTATTATATACTTCGGTTTATCCGAATAGGCATTTAATGCCTTATTGGTGTGTTTGGGAGGATATATTATACCGGTGTGTTATGGAGGATTTACAATATTCCGGGTGTGTTTGGGTTGGATATTCTGGTGTGTTTGGATGGAATCCGCGTATCTGTCATAGTCCGAGCTTTGTTAATAGAGTAAATAATTGAAATGAAATTTTGAAAATGAGATTATTTGTTTTAGCACTATTGAAAAGTACGAGAAAGAATGTATGAAATAAATTATGAATTGAGTTAGTATGAGAAAAATGAATTATGAATTTAAGATTTATGAAGTAAAATAATTATATATAAAAGTAGTTTAAATAATTATAAAATTTATGGTTGATGTTTGTAATTTATTAATATTAAATAGTCTTGATTTATAGTAATACCACTGAGTATATCCATACTCAGCGTACGGTTGTTTCCGTGCGCAGGTTAGTAGAAGTTAAGTGTTCCGGCTCAGCATCCAGAACAATCCCGACTCCAACACAAATTTGGTGATGTATATTTTTCTTTTGGGTAAAGGTGGCATGTACATAGGTGTTATTTAGTCACTTGAATATGTATATTACTTTGGGTAGTGAAAGATGAATTATAAAATTTAGATGGTTAAATGAAATGGTAAGGAAAGTACATGATATTTTGATACAAGAACATTAAGTTGTTAAATGAATGAAGTTTTTAATCAATTTTGAATGATGCTATGATAGTTATTAAGTTAAAATTATGTTAATGATATAAATATTAGTTATATGAATGTGAAACATTGGTGTTGGTGATTTTGGTTTGAATTTGCAGGAGGTTTAGGTAAAAATAAGCAGAAATGCTGCCGAAATTTTTTTATAAAAAAAGAAAAAAAATTTGGAATACTCGAATAAGTCCCATTCTACTTTTAATACGTGTTTGAACTTCGAGAGTTCAAGATAGGGACTTAATTATTATATTACACTATGAAAGTTATATTAATTGTAAATTATTCGTAAGTTGTCTGATATGTCCGGTAATGTCTCATAACCTAGTTCCGGTAACGGTTTGAGGTTAGGGGGTGTTACATATAGAATATTTTAAGACATGCTAACATAAATAAGATCTATCATAATCCCTATTAAACTACAACTAAATAAATTGGATCTAATATAATAATAACAAACAAGGTAAACAAGGATTGTTGGTAGCTAAATCTTCGATGATTCGATTCAATCCAACTTACTTGATCCAATAGATTACATGAGTATAATTTGATCCTCCATATATGTTTTCTCAAGTGATATAATTTTCTTTAATAGGTTGGATACATTCCACAATATCAATATAGGCCAAATATTTTGTTCAATAAATTGCCATTAACACAAATATGAAAACAGTCTCGTCTGTTGTAGTTGGGGAGTGAACACTCCTTTAATCTGTCCATATTTTTCAACATTATTAGTTTCAAACCTTACACTGCACTATTTATTGCATGTTTTTTTAAACGCACAATTATGTTCTAAGTTTGTGGTTTCCACACACATACCCATATAATAAAAATTCTAATATTGACAATGTTATTGATTGGATTAGTGTCACATATCAACCCGACATCATCTCAAGATTGATGAGAGTATTTTTTTAAGTAAGTTACAACTCTACCTATGATTCAATTGTTTAATAAAACTTTTATTATTGAATTTTTTTTTCACCAACATGATAACATTTTGATATTTTGATAACATATTAAATAATATTACCTAAGACGATGACATTTAATGTTCTATAAAAAATGACAATATGAGCTAGAAAGTTATCGGAATAGATTTAATATATTTAATTACATGTATTTACGTATTTAAATTTAAGCGAATTTGATATTTTTTTAAAAATTTATTTGATAAATTATAAATTTATACATATTGCATATAAGTTACTATTAGCTTCAAAATGTTTCATTATTTATTGGATATTATTTTTAAACACACGTGTATTTTAAATTTGTTATTTCCCCAAACTTGTGTAATATAATTACTAATATTAATAATATCGTGGATTGAGTTGGTGTCATAATTTAAACTTTTTTTAAATTTCATAAATATTTCATACGTGTCATTATTATTAGTTTCAAACATTACCTTTCGTTATTTATTATATGTTATTTTTAAATGAACACCTGTGTTTTAAATACGTAATTTTCATACGTATACTCGTGTAATAAAATTTCTAATATATATTGATATAACACATTAATTTATACTATATTTATTAAAATTTATAGCCTAATTAAGTTAACTTATTAATATATATTTTTTTAGAAAAGTTAACTTATTAATAGTTCACATCATATTAACCATGTTTATAATGTATGTTAAATATATAAATAATATAAACAAATATCTCTATTGAAAACTTATTAATTTTTATAATAAAATATCTATGTGGAATTATACTTTAAACTTTGTACTATAACATTTTTTTGCATTTTTAAATTAAATATTTTTATTAATATTTAAATTCATAATTACTTTTTTATAATATGTCGATAAATAATAACATTTTATAACCAATTAATAATATAAACATAAAAATAGTAATACATAATTCATAGTACAAGTGAAAAATATTATGCATAAAATAATAAATTATATATAACATAAAAAAAATGATAACAAAAAGTAATTATAAGTTTTATAATTAAAATTGTCAAACTCTATATAACTTATTAACCAAGTAAAAAATTATATATTTATATAAATATCATAATGATTATAGTACCTAATTAAAATTATATAGTTATATTATAAATTATAATTTAAGAAATTAAGTTACGATTAAATTAAATTGAACTAAATATCTTCTTAAAAGTGTTACACTAAATTAATTAATAAAATTTATTGTAAAACATTATAATATTTATATTTTAAATAATTCATTTGTAAATGTGTATAGAAAAATGGAAATAGAGAATGAGACTAAAATTCCAGAAAACGCCATTTTTTTTGAAATTACAAAAACAAGTTGAATTTTTTAAAATTTACGGAAATGAACCGATTTTGATAAAATGCTTAGATAATAAGAACAAATTGTTGTGATATAAAATAATCTTTTATATGGTATGGTAATTTCAATTTAAGAAGAAAAATAATCTAACAGCAAAAAAGAATTTTATCTTATTGGTACATATTACAACTTACAAATTAAAGATGGAAATGACAACTAGCAGTTTACTCTGTCTCTAAATTACAATCACTTTCTGATTATATTTTCCTGTGTTTAAACGTTAAAAAGAAAGAAAAAATATAACATCATTCACATGTACTATCTCATGTGCAAGCCTTCTAATTCAGATGAACTTCGTGAATGAAAGTAATCGCCCTTTACCTTGAGCTCGAGCAACCCTAAGCATGGCTCCTCAATTAGCCAACGATCATTATCACAATTCATAGAGAAGAGTGGCCGACACCTCTTTTCCATCTGCCAAGCTTCTCTCTTCCCTGTTGAAGGAACCAGTACTTAGAAATCCTTGTGGCATTACGAGTTAATTAAATCACTAGCCCTAGATATGGCTAATGGTATTAAGAGAGTACATCCAAGTGGAAGCAAAGAGCAGAATAGAGGTCCAGAAAAGCCAGTAAAAAATTTAAGAAAGAACACTCAAAAAGGTCATTCTGAAAGGAACCTAGTACTGAGGCAAGGTAACAGTGTCATTGGCCAAAAGCATTATAATTGAATTCCTTATCATTAAAATATATTCAATCTTCTCTTCTGTTTGCCAAAAAAGGCATCAAATATAACCAAGAATAGAAATCTATACTAACGAATGTCCACCAGAAATTGGTGGGGCTCCAATAATCCCTTTCCCCTTTTCCTTCCTCTTCTGTTCCTTTTCTTTACTATTATTTACCACATACAGGATGGTCGTTCATAAATCTAATACAAACTATTATGATGGCATTGCACAAGGATTGTTCAATGTCATTTCTGACTAGGAGAAGTTATAGCATTCATGTTACCAACAAAGATCCTGTCCTCACCTCCAGTGAAGGTGTTATCTTATATATGCTGTGGAATCATGTAATAGGTTTGCTCCTTTAATGACACTGTGATATTTAGTGCACATTCTTGAAAGTCCAATTACAGCTCCATATGGGGCACAATATAGCTTTTGCAAGCTCAGACCGACAAGTTTACTGACAAAAAACAAGTTATCATACCTTTCTAGCTTCAATGGCCAATTCATTATCAACAATGGATACTGCCTTAAAGCCCATTGGATGCAAAACCTCTTCATAGCTGCATGGTTACAAAGTTCGACAGATTGTGAGGATCATCCTTACGTCAACAGATAATATATATATCCCTCCCTATTTGACCAGAATATTACTAGCAATGCCATGGAAACAGGACTAGAAAATGCTTTTAACATAATCTAGATAAAAGCATATAGAGGTGGCAGAAAACTACTCTTCAATTGATACTTTAAAAGGGGGTCCACCAGCATGATCATCCATCTGCAATCAAGGAATTATTATTTTTTTTTTACTTTCAGTGATGTATAGAGAGTAGAGTGGCAAAATCTCACTTCAATTACTACAAACTTGTGTAGATTGAAAGTTCTTCACAATCAGAGCTACTTATAATTGGGAAAGAACTGAAAACAACCATAAAAAGGTGGTTCCTCAATGAAAAAACAAGGAAAAAGAAGTAGAGGAAGAAATCATAAAACCAAAAAAGTGCTTACTGGAAACATCAATGTAACAAGTTCTCCATCTGGTTTTAAAAAGTTTTGGATTTGCTGAGCCCATGCTGATCTCATCTCCGGCAGAATGGCACAAAAAAACCTGCAGATTCCTACTATTGTGATGATCAAGAGATTTTCCTAATGGGATAATTGCCCCCCTAAAGATAACTTACGTGTAATCAAAAATAAGATCAAACAAGTCTGTAGGGCGCCAGGAGAAAAAATCTGCCTCTATGAAAGTAAAATTATCTGCATTTGGTAATGAGGAAGACATCTATATTGACAACCAAATATAAGCAATTTATCAGAATGAGTAAAACTAGCAAAATACCTAACACCAGAGCAATGATAGCATCCTATGGATCTTGTTAAAGTCGGAGGAGGGCACACTAACCTGCTTTGCTTTCTTTATGGCCTCCTCTGATATGTCCAGACCAACAACATAGCGTCCAGGGCATGCCATTGCCACCACATCATAGCCCTGCAGTTAAGTGACACGGTAATAGATATTTTTAAGGAATAAATAAATATAATGAAAATAATTGCAGAGCAGCAGAAAAGGTCGCACCAAATTTGACTAGTACATGAAGCTGTCGTTTAAAGCAATAAGGCATATTGCAAAGAATACAACTTACGGTGCCACATCCAGGGACGAGAACCCTGCCCATGGGGAGAGATCCAGAGTGATGCAGATGTAAAATAACAGGTGTGGGGCGACCTAAATCCCAAGGGGTGACTCCCTGCTTCCAGGACTCTTCCCAGCCAGCTAGAGATTAAGCGGAAAGATATCATGACATGGTGTATGAGTTGTGATCATTCTAAGTGATAAGCTTCATACAAGTTTTCTCAGAATAGCAAGACAATAAAATATTCCATTCCAAGAACCCATGTAGTAAAACTAGTCTAATACATAAGCTAAACCCGCAATTAATTACTTGAAAAATAAGAAAAAGAATACCAATTACCTACACAATAAAAAGCAAAGAGAAAAATGAAAGGAATCGAGATGGGAAATGGGGATGTGCGAGTGACTGTTGAGAGTTCGAAGGAGAAGTACCGGATGCGTCGGTTTTAACGATTTGTTGGAGTTTTTGAATGCGAGGGTTGGTTTGAACACTGCTGTCAGTAGTGCGGCTTCGATTGTTGTTGTCCATGGCAAGGGTTGGACCCAGAGGGCTGGATAGCACTGCCACACGCCGTATCCGGGGTGAGAAGAAGAGAGACCGCAACATATATTCAACTTTCGAAATTTTTCTTCAAGAAGAAAACAAAATTTAAAATTTATATAATTTTTTTATATATAATAAACCACACGCTACCCTTGTTTAAAATCATTTCCCTTCCCATCTCACATTTATACCCAAACACAGACGAAAACCATTGGTCGGCTTACTATTCCTGCCTGATTATTAACCTTCAACTACACAAACATTACATAATTTCATAAATATTATTTAATTTATTATCATAGCATTGATAATGTTGAATTCACTGATTGGATAAAAAATCAATAGTTTAATTTTCAAAAAATATATAAATTAATACATATTAATTTAATCAAATTAAAAAATTGATTAAACCAAAAATTGAACCAATTTTCAATATATATATAATTTTATTAATGATTTCTTTAATCCGAATCAATTAAACCAATGATCTTATCAATTTAATCATTGATCCAATTCTTAAAATACTAATAAACTGGGTTACATGAAGCCCTTCGCAAGAGATTGGAGTAACTCTTGCTGTTTTAAATGATGAGTTATAATTAGCTTTTTTTTTTTAGCAAATGGAATGGTCTGTACCCCGAAAAAAATAAAAGAAATGATGTGCAACAATTGGACCATCCAGCATGTCACGATCACATAATAACCAACCATTTGCCATCAGAATCAGATTTCAAAACTTCACCATATGCAACACATTTATGGAGTGGACCCATATAATTCCCTAGTTCTGACCTTTACAGTTTTGACCATCAAACTTGTGGATTCTACTCATTTTGCACTCTTCACAATGTCATAATAACCAAACTATTCGGAATCCCAAAATTGATTACAACATATCAACCTGTGCAACACATCAGTGGAGTGGAGATATGGACGTAACTCTTTTATCTAAGCACTTCTATGTTATCTTGGATCCTTTTACTTTTGATCCTCTCCATCTGAGACATCAACAGCTCATGCACCTTCTTCTTCAGCTGCACTCAAAAACACCACAAAGCAATTTCAAAGTAAATCAGTGACAACTTAATAACCATCACCAATCTTTACTGAATGTTCAAAGTCAGAGAATGTAAGCTATATAACAAGCAACGCTCCATTTTATGCACACATGACAGGTGAGAAAGAAAAAGGGTTGTGCTGCGGGAGTTTGTTACCATTCGAAAAAAATTGTATGTGAAGTCATGATAATGAAAACTAGATGGAGATTTAAGGAAATAACCTTATCGATTCCATCTTCATTTTTTACTGATACACGGAGTGCACCTTCAGGGCCTATTTTTTGATAGTTAGCCAATTCAAGATGATCAACTTCCCTATCTTCTGTTATGAAGACTACAGGAGATTCTTTCAACAGATCACATTTTGAGATAACATCAAGCCATAGGTGATTCCCAAACCTTTCACTAATCTCTTTGTATATCATGAACTGCATACAGTAGCATAAAATATAATCATCATGTCTATCTTTAGTACCCAGAAAAATATTTATCTGACCTTTAAAGCTGGAAATGAAGTAAAACAATCTCATATTGCTTATAAGAAAGATAAACAGAATAAAATAACCACAGGCTAAAATCAAAATAACACAAACAAATGACCAAAATACTTAGGAGGACTTGAGTGCCCCTCAAGCAAACATAAATCAGGATATGTTCTGGTTATGTTCCAGATGTCTTAAATCTCACAGATTATACATTGGCATCACTTCTCTACTACTAAAAGAAAGAGACCATGGCATACCTGATCAGACGGTGACATACCGCACTGTCCTGATAAATCATGAACATAAAGAATTGCTGTTGGCAAATGTGAGAGCACAGCAAGTGTTAACTTTTCCAAATTATTCCTGTCTTCTGCAATGGGCCGGGGGAGTAGGCAAATAAGATTACATAAAAAAACACTTCAGACATACAAGAACTGCAAACAGGATGCAGATGACAATTTTTAGTGTTGAGCTTAAAAGACAGGTAGTCAACCTGTTTACCAGTCAATTAGCATCTAACAAAAGGTTGGGTGTCTTCAAAACACTTTAATCACTTCAGATTCCATAAATAAATAGACTTGAAATCAAGCCACAAGTATAAGAATTTTCAACAATGATGCAGACACAACCAAAGAATAGTTACATTATAGCCAGTTTAGCTCCCCACGATATATTACTGCTCCTTTTCTGTCTCAACCTTTTGGACCTTAGTTTTGCCACATATTTCTGAATTAGTTACTCAATTACTACCAGGGAAAGCCACTACACCTATCAACTCGGGATTTTATTTCTAATTCCATCAAGTCAATGTGAACTTAACAATCGAAATTACATAGAAGCCTTGAGAAAATGTGGTCAAATTCTGGAGGGTAATGGGGGATTAAAAAGGGACTTTAGAACCACATGCATGCTCACTTGTACCAACCTGTCCCCGTTTGCGTGTGCACAGTGATAGCAAGAATGTAGTAGAGAGATGGAGAGATGCTGGCCAAGATAATTCTTCAGAATGTATAAAATCCATAAACTAGAAAAAAGAAACCTAACAAACTTCAAGATTCTTTACCATCACATCTCTTCAACAAGCCTGGGGTGTCGGTCACCTGGAAAGAGTTTTAAGTAAATCAGAAAAGGTACAAGCTGAAAGCACACAAAATCTTATAAAAAAGACTAACCTGAAAATGCTGGTAATCTAGAGTAATATGACCCATGAGAATTCCTCTTGTTGTAAAAGGATAGTTGCACACCTAAGGACATAAAAGGAAAACTGTCCGGAAAAGGGAGATAAAAGGTAAATGATAATACCGTTTCAGTACCAATGGCACTTGATGGTATGTTGATTTTATATAAATCCCATACAGTTATCCTCGGCCTATTTCATTCTTTCAACCAGGCAAAACCAGACTATGCTTAGTATATCACCAATTTCAGATGTAAAGAGACCAAAAGCTAATGTTTCAACCTTCTTTACTTACTTACCTATCACTTATTTTAGGAATCACCAAACAAGTTCAGAAATGTCACAACCAGTCACATGTTCAACTTAAAAATTCATAAAAACTAGCAAATTTATAGATTTATGCCCAAAACATTACAAGACTAAACAATAATAGTACAAAACATGAGAGAAACGATGGACCAAACAGGCTAGGGAAGAGATCTCAAGAAATATCTGACAAAGAAAATGACAAGGAGTCTTGGCAAAAGCAAAACACCAGCATGGCTAAATGAAAACAAGAAAGACAAAGAAGGGAGGTCCTCTGGCGTGGTAGTTGGAGACTAGTTCAGTAGACTATGTTATGGATGCCGTTGTGGGCAAGCCATGAAGCCAAAAGCACCAAAGATGGAAAAAAGATAAAAACAACTTTGACTAATATTCCTAACTAGAATAATTTATATAGTTAGTACTTCATTGCAATTAAAAGTTTTTAATTTTAGTTTCTTATTCTACAAGTTAATTTAGTTTCTTAGTAATAAAATAAGACAAATTATTTATAGAGGTTAATGACTCTATTTCCAACGAGACTTAGGTTAGAAGCTCCCTTTAACCAGTTCCATATATTATTAATCAGAGGTTCTTCTCATGGTAGAAATCGCAACGGGGGAAAAAGCTCCCTCAAAACTTAATTTCAAGTGAATAGCCCAGTGACTCAATCAACAACCCATAACCTTAACAGACCATCTTCTCTTAGAATTCATATGGAAATTTTTCAATACAAGTTGGTATTTGACATGGTGTGTCAACCGTTTAGTGCAACCAATTAGCAGCTTTTTTGTCAGTCTGGCTCTTAAAATGTTGAAGAGGGCATGTAGATGGATGTCCTAAACTATCAAGACTCCTTTCCCTCTCAGTTCTTAATTTTTGAAGTCTTTCCTAAAATGCCAACAGTAGATGATTCAAACATATTAAAAGATCTTTTAGTGGGGTTCAAAAGAAGAAAGGATAGCTATTAGCATTAATCCCTCTTTGCTTTTTTCAGTTAAGACTTTAGATTTTTGTATGTATATCAAGTTTATTAAATTACCTAAGACAGACAAATAGTTTGAACTATGTTGGGAGGCCACAATATCAGAAGCACTCAGATTACCATTAAGAACCATTTTTGGGCTAGACTATTTTTCGTAGGAATAAAATTAACACCATTTTTTGCAATGCTACTTTAAGCAATAAAGTACTAATCTAAGAAAATAGCACCCAAACCAAAACCTGCAAGTAGTTGTGCAAACCTCAGGCTTTCCTGTTGAGAGTAGACGGACCAATGATGACTTCCCCACATTTGGTGCTCCAACAAGACACAGAGTTGGCATTTCTAGATCCACAACTGGCATGGCTCTCAAAGTCTGGAAACCAAATAATACGAAGATAAACCATCTTAAATATTCCACTTGCAATAAAATGAGCTTTCAAGGCTAAAGTTAAGGATATTCAAGCTTAAGTCATCAAGAAGAAGCTGAAACGGCCTAAAATGTTTCTACTTTGATGCAGCATAAGTTTATCACATAGAATAAAACAATGAGAGGTATTTTCTTTGACAAATAGAACAAAATACTGAGAGGACATGACCTTAGAAAAGTAGCAAAACGAACTACAAACAAAAAGCACTATTACTCCTAAAAGAGCCAAAATAGAATGTCTGTTGGCAGCAATGACTACCATGAACCATCACTTAAACTAAGGAAAGATCGTGATTCTAGATGTTTAAAGGTTTGATCCACATTATACAAACAATCCGATTCTTATAGTCATTCTTGTTCAAGGAAGTCCTACCTTAATTACCTTAGTAAATAAATATGACACTATGAACCTCCAATGCTAAAAACATAAAGAGAAAGAAATCCTAAAGTTAAAGTTCCCATGGTCTCTGAGTAAATTCCTCAACAACAGTGAAGAAATTAATTTTCTAGGAGGATACATCTGTCATTTACAACTTAGATGGTTTTCCAGCTACAGAGCAAATCATGTATACAGGCAAAAACATACAGACAACTGAAAAACATGTGATGTAATAAGCCAATCTGCATGCCGAGAAAAAATGTCAAATTCGATATTGTGAAAAACACGGGTCAAAAAGTTCAAGGCTAAATATCAACAAACTTCAAATTATAGCATTATTGGATATCAAACTGAAATTAAGACCAAAGGCTCACACTCAGGTATAAATGTCACATACGCATATGCATCCCTGTACTTACTTTCCATAAAATGACCTAATATTTGGAGGGGTGAACCCCTCATATCCAGCTATGCATTAGGTTATTTAATTTGTTTTATGAGTTCTTGAAAAAAATGAAGAGCCTAAGAAACAGAGATTGTTTAATATTTAGTTCTTGGCTATGCTAAAAGAGATATTTCTAGTTCATACTTCCACACTCAAAAAGAAATTGTTCTTATATTTTTACTTATATATTTTAAGTTAATACTTGTTTTAAACTAGATAATTTAAAGATTTATGATTATATACCTTTGCAATATACAATAAATCATCAATAGCCTGTCCTTCACACTTGAAGATTTCTTGAAGTTTCTCCAAACCCTACAATAACAGAAAATATACAAAAGTGATAGTACTGAACATCAATAAAAGATCTATATAGCAAAAAGATAATTACTTACCTCAGTCAATCGTTCCTCTGCTTCCTTCTTTGATAAAGACTGCAAAGAGTAAATCAATAGATGCTTAATTAGCATTTTCAAACAGACTTTCAAGTTGTACCTTAAACCATATACATACATATGCGTGTGTAGAGAGAGAGGGGGGATTATAAATTTATAATTCAATATGCCAATATTGGAGTTTAAAAGCTCCATACACAGGTTCATATGCTTGCCACATTTACGTTGAACAATATGTTAGTAATCGAGTATTGACTTCCTTCTTTAGAGTTAAAAATGGCACATGGCAAGCACTAAACTCACCAGTAGAATATTTTAACTCCATTGTAAGGTATAGGATTATAATCCATATATAAATCACATGGTCCTTCGATTAGATTTGAAAGAAACAATGTTACTTTGCCTCTTCATTTTCTTAACACACATACTGGACGCATCATAGAGGACAGGGGTATAAGCGTATGAGTAAGACACTAAAATATAAGGGGGAAAACAATGAAAATGTAAAACAGCCCATGCCCAACGTTCAAGCATAAAAAAGTTAAATTTGCATTTAAATGAAACAGGCACATCAAATACAAGGGACCCCCCCCCCCTTTTCTTTTCCCCAAATAAATCTCTCTGACATCTTTCCTTGAAAAGGGTCTTCACACATGATTCTAAGGGAAGCACAAATAACCTTGGCACAAAGAGAAGCATGTTCCTTTCCAACAGATACCACCTTCTTCCTAAGAGCATCTACCTTTTTCAGAACCTGTGAGACAATAATCATGTTGTAATATGGCATTGCAAGAATGGAAGAGTGAATGAACCACATATAGTAATACCATAAAACATTCAAGGCTAAGACGATAATAAAGTTCAAATATGGCACTGAAAGAAAGGGGGGATGGGTAAATAAACCTTCCACAAACAATAATACAACTGACAGGGATATCATTTTGCTTAGTTTTAGATGTTATTCCACTGGGACAGCACTAAAGCTCAAAATTTTGTTTCTAAAAGCCATTCATTTTGCTTATAGATGAATGGATAAAAAGCATCATAATTCTTCGTATATATAACAAGACCATCTAAGGTAAAAAGAAGAGTGAGCTATTAATGAGTACCTCTTCATAATTTCCAGCCCCAAATGTCAACTCAATAAGAGATCGTTCATAAGGATGCAAATAGATTCTTTTGGGGAAATTCTCTATGTACCCTCTCAGTGGAACTGCCAATTCCTGAAGATGAAGTTTAAAAAAATGTTAAATTCGAGCAATATATTCATTACTGCAAGCTACAAGTTTTCTTTTATTATAAAAAGAACAGACACTGGAATAAGATCATACTTTCATCAGTGCATCGAGTTGCTTTGCACCTCTATTTCGTTCTCTCTTTGCTACATTTGCAATGCCTAGGTAGGAAACCAAATGTCATGCTAGACCAACAGTTTGACTTGTTGAACTAAATATAACATGAGCAAATGAATTTATTCAAATCTGTGTTGCTTTGACTCTTCATTTGTCTTGAAGCACTCGTGTCTGACATATGAGTATAGGGATATAACCTCCAAGAATTCTCCAGATACATGGAAAAACTTGTAAAAAATTTGACCATACCAATGTTGGACACATGCCCTTATCAAGGACTCGCACCGAAATCCCAAGTGACATAGTATTCAATCACCTTTTGTAGGCAAGACCCTCTTCGCCTTCCTCAAAGCAGATTGGAAAATATCAACTGATGGCATCACCATTGGCAGCTTCTGAAATGCACCAATAGTTTCTACTTTTGCTAATGATTGATCCTAAGAACAAAATATAAAGCCACCAATCAATTTTTCAGCATAACGAATATCATATTGTTAATGTGCTTGACTCATTATAGTCATGAGAATAATCATATATCACTAAATTCCATCATCTCAGATTAAAGACATGAAGTTGGTAATTTCAAACATTAGTCTACATATAGGATGAGAAATGGTCATAAAAATGCCAAAATCATTGACAAACGGTCACTTAGACTATGAAACTCGGTATTTACTGATATATAATGGGCACGTGACAGACCAATTTCTCGTCTCTAAAAAAATTTCCAATAACATCCATGAAGATACGTTGTTCGTCCTTAAAATAGAAGACACAATAATGCATGAGCCTTAGGTACAATAATATATCAAAGTTTAGAAAAATAGTATCTTGCCTAAAAGCTGCCCAACAATGCAGCAGAGGCATTTGCTAGCTTTAAAAATAAATAAATAAACAAAATAGCTGCTTAATCCACCATCAGAAATTCAGAAGAACAAATAACCTTGGGTTTAGTTTGGGGAGTGGGTACATAGCTTGCTTTGACGAGCTCGCAAGCGAAAGTCTGCATGTTTCTACACAAGCACAAGGTCTTGTGCTTTATAGGCCTCTGCATCTGGTAGAAGCCTAAATTTGGAGAGCAAAGATGGGAACAAGAGAAAGTAATTTATCATTAAAAATGAAATAAGAGTGAAGCTTATATACCTCTTGAGAAGCGGAAGGTTGTTGATAGATATCTGGAACAAGGGAGGTGGCATGACTCAAGTAGACTAAAGGCGCAGCTCATTCCCCCCAACCACTTGAGAAGCCAATCGCAACTAGCCCCAAAGTTTACCAAACGGTTCCGACTGCTGCCTGCGCCACGGCAAAGCCAGAGATAGACGGATAACTGAGATAAGAGTGAGTTCCGTCGTGTGTGTTTTTTCTCTTTGGGAAATGAATACTAGTACTACGGGCCTAGCAGGCCAAGCCCTTCCGGTTTTAAAAATATTGTTTTTATTTATTTATTGTTATTATTAGTTGTAGTAAATTTCTTATCTATTGTTATATTTTTTTTAAGAATAATTTATAAGTAATAAATTTAAAAGTTAAAATATGTCAAAATTTTATACTTTTGTATACTCCTTTCGTGAATTATGTACCTTCACTTTTTTTATCCAATTATTAATACTATTGAAAAAATTATTAAATTTTTTAATGTGACATATTGAAATTTTAAAAATACTCACTTTATAATTATGTAATAAAAAAATCGACATTATAATGAATCTAAATTTAATAGTATTAACAATTCTTAAGAGTTTACGTGATATTTTAATCAAAATAAAATATTTAAAATAATTAATGGTATTATAAAAATTGACATACTAAATTATTTAATTAATGGTATTATAAAAATTGACGTACTAATTTATTTTAAAAATATAAGACATATTATTAAATTTTAAATTTAAGCATGGTATAAGATTAAAATTTAACTATTATTACGTAATCTGAAAAAGAATAATGTCTATTCTCTATTAGGACAGTGATCACATAAGGAAGCCTTAGAGCATTCTATTGACAAATTGAGTATACCCTTTAAATGGTTGTCTATACAAACTTTCATTTTTATTTCTCAAAAAAATAATTAGTAATTGATTATATTCAAATTGCAATTTTCCTAGCTTCTTACTCTACCATGATTTATTTTTTAGGATTTAACTTAAAATGTGTTGTTCGATAAAATTTTAAGAGATTTCGCAGAAAAATAACATTGGGGTCTTGAAAAGTCCTATATTAGATATAGCACCGAGGCTTTAAAAGGCTATTCATGCTTGAATAAGCTACTTCCTTAGTAATAGTATTTTTATCAAGTTTAGGCTTTACAAGGCATAGCCCGATGGGATATTAGAGCCTCAAGAGGCTTTGTCAAAAATGACATTAGGGCCTTCAAAAAGCCTATGTTGGAGGCCCTATTGGGGCTTTAAGAAGACTTGCCTAATGAGGCACCAGAGCCTCAAGAGGCTTCACAAAGTGTGACGTTGAAAAAGTCATTGGTGCTTAAACAAATTGTTTTGTTAGTGATCACATGTTAAGTGAGTTGGAACATTAAAAGGCCTCGTATTGTAAAGATTTGAATGTCAGTTGTATTGAAAAATGCAGTTTTGAGATCCCATTTCGATAAACAAAATTTGTAAATATTTTTATTAAGATATTTACGGAATTTTATATAAGTATTAATTTTTTTATAAGTAAATTATTTGAAATTGTGTTTAACTAGTATTCAGGGGCTAGGGAGGAAGTTTCGGCCAAAGGTTTTCAAATTTTAAAGCATTCAATTGGTTAATTTAATTTAATCATTTTTTTTATAATTTTTATATTTTTGAGATTATGAGAGCTTAATCTAGTTAGCCCATGTATCAATTTATAAAAATATTAAAGTTTTAAAATTTGCAATAGTTGAGAATTGAAAGTTTTAAGTGCTGAATTGATAGATTTTAAACTTAAATTTGAAAAAGGATTAATATGTAAATTAAATTGATAATTTCGTGAATAAAACGTAAAATTAACTGTAGAAATAAGAAATAAGAGGTCCTTGATGGATTATAGTGAAATTAGATTTCAAATTGGAGTTTTATATAGAAAGTTCGGTTAGTTCTACTTTTAAGAATTAAATTGAATAAAATATAAAATTTGTATAAAATGTCAATTGATTGTGAATTTGGTTGGGTATTAATAATAATGTATGTTTATGTTAATTATTAAGTTTTTTTTTAAAGAGAAATTTGTATCATACAAATTGGAAAAAAACAAATACATGTCATAAAGCAGTGCAATACAAGCTCTATCCACATAACAAAAGTTTCAACATTAACATCAAATAAAGATTATGACACCTTAATAATTGGCTCTATTACAACTCAATAATGGCATATTTGGAGTGATTACAAGTAGGTATTAAAATAAGAAAATCAACATGGGATGGTCTACAATGGCAAGTAAAAATCGATAAAAGAATTGAGCATCTACTAAATTAGAAACGAGGATGAAAAACTAAGCTAAAATCACTTGTAAAAATAATACTAACAAAATTAAAAATCGATAAAAGAATTGAGCATCTATTAAATTAGAAACGAAGATGAAAACTTGCAAAAATAATACTAACAAAACTAAAAACATGCTACAAGAAAGCATATAAATAAAAAAATAACTGAAGAAAAAAGACATAAAATGAATGAAAAAAAAATTACGAGAGAGAAAAATACAGGTAAGAACCAGCTCGGAATCCGCACCTTAATTATGCAAAACAAAAGAGAATTAGCAAAGGGATCGATGAAAAAAGCGAAAAGTTTTTAACTCCAACTTTTTTTTTTTTTTAGAAAACTCCACCATTAAGTTAAACATACCAAATCGGGTCAAAGACTAACAAATTCCACCCAGAGCCGCACAGTTGCCGGCAATCTCCACCACCGAGGAAATGCCAGGCCCAGGTCCCCACCTCATGTATGTTATGAGCTCGGGCCTAGCTCTGACCCACCTCACCAGGGGACGTTTCTCCCCTCACCACACCCTTACCTATACTCTCAACGCCTTCTTCGGCCCTGACATAGGCTCCTTCTCGGAGTGGCTAACCTCTGTTCTCTTCCTTGACTCTTCCGTTCTCGCTTTTTTAGCTGATTCAATCCATCACCCTGTTTATTATGTCTTGATTCTGGGGCTTCCTTTATGCCTGTTCTACTCCTGGGCATCAGGTGTTTTGGTGAAAAGAAGCCTTCTTGATTCTGTTTCAGGGGTGAGCTGTTTTAAAGTGGATCAGGATTCTTATTTCTTTTATTTACTTTTATTGTGGGAAAATAGAAAGATATTGTTTTTTGATAAATGATCTGTTGGTTGAGCGGTAGATTTGCTAGGTTTTGTTTTCTTGTTTATTGATTTGAGTGCACATGGCACCTTTTTTTGCAACAGTTCTGTATGGCCAATGCTGTTAGATTGATGAAAATGGTGATGAATGTCAAATGAGTTCTCTGCCTTTGTTTATGAACAAGTTACTTAGCTAAAACTATTTGATTCAGTTGCATAAAATAATTTGTAATGTCATATCTTGTTATGTGTGTACTTTATTTTTCAGGTGCCACTTTCAAGGAAGCAATGCTTATTGTTGATATCAGCTGGTTCTTTTTCCCACTTTTTCCTTGACCATTTATTTGAGGTGAATTTTAGAGATTCCTTTTTTCATGACATGTGGCTAAATGTATCTGATTGTTTATTCCCCGGTAATTAGCATTTAAGTGTCGTTATGCAATATGATGATGGAAATTGTTGCAAAATAGTTTGTCAATGCAAAGGAAATTGATGTTTGAGGATGGACAATTCTGTTTCTTTTTGTGACAGAAATGATGAACTTATTAGTCAAAATGCTATACTGACTGCATAATTATGATTCGGTGGCTCATTGGAGAGGAGGGTGTAAAAGTTGTCTTGGTATGGCACAGCAGTGTACTGGGTGCTAAGGAAATGTATGTGTGGATTGGCATGCGCAAGCATATCCAATTTATCATTAAGATCTCATTGAGAAGTTTAAAGTTTGTTTGTTTCTTATTCATGATTTGTGCTTAAATGCAGATTCCTGAAAATGGACATTAGGGCTGTTGTTGGGTTAGGGAACAGTTTGGACTTTGTAAGAAGGCAAATAATATGAATTATCCTATGAGAGGGGGAGTTACAATACTTGTTTTCATGGTTGTTCCACCTTGAAATAATTAGATATGGTTAATTTATTCAGTCATTTAGGTAGCAATTAATGCTTTTTTAAGCATGATTTAATTTGTTTTTTTTGGTAGCTTCCTTGAGATGAGTTACTGTAGTTTCTTTGCTCCTATCCTTCGTCATTGCACCTATATCACATAGTGCTACATGATATGATACAAAAGAGTTGAATTATTGTCTTGCCACCTTGCTGGATTACCATGTTAGGGACCATCTGGTTGGTCATGTTAGCAGTATTATGATTTAAATAGTGTTAGAGGCCCTTTTATAGATTACACCGAGTGATATGAGCATTCCTTGTTAAGGCATTCTCTTCTCTTGAATACCAGGTATCTTATCTGGGGTGCATATTTTGAAAAATGGCGAAGTACAAGAAGAAATTGCTAGTTATTAGGGTATGATTTTCCCTTACAACCAAACAGAAACGAAATGTTTTGTAAACTAGGAAGTTACTTTCTGCATAATTTTAACAATTGAATGCTTGGAAGGGCTTATGTTTCATGTCTTTGGTCAGCATCATTGAATGTCTTGTTTTCTATCAGGCTCTGGGTTTTTGTTTTCTTGCAATACCTTGTGTGACATTTGCGCCTTGCACGTATCCAGACATGGGAATGTAAATATGACTCTCAAAGATTCATGGAGAAACTTAAAAGAAGTTGTATTATACTCGTTACAAACACATACATATCCAATACTCACACCTGATTTCAAGTGACATGGCTTATCTTTATTTTTTGTTCAGCATTTCTTTTGCATAATTTTGTAGACCTTATACAAAGATAAACATACAGGAAAATGGTAAGTCATCCATGTATACTTGGATATTGAGCACTGGCTGGTGGATAAACCGTGCACCTGTTAACCCAGATGCTGTGGTTGTAGTTGGATTCCTGTGCACTTGTTTAATTGGTGGCTTCATTTACATTAACAGGTGCTTATTTCTCACATTTGATATGTTTGTTTGATCTTATCATTTTCAGCTTTGAGTTTGAGTCTTGAGGAACTAATATTTTGCGCAATCATGTTTGCAGAGTGGGGTTGCCAAAATCTACTAGAAAACAATCATACCAATCAATGAAACTTATTATGATCATAGCAAGCCTGTATTCTTTCTGGTGTGCAAGCCAAATATACTGGGCTAATCCTCGACGGCCAGCAGTTGGCGAAGAAGCTGATCTTGGAGTCCTTGTATTCTTGGCTACCTACTTTCTTCTTCCCCATGGTCTCTGTATATTGTCCATGAACTCCGAGGATCTCCACACCGATCATATCCCTCTTTAATGGAGAAATTCAGCAATCTTATGCTAAGAAAAA
The DNA here is from genome assembly GCF_007990345.1 of Gossypium hirsutum. Lineage (NCBI taxonomy): Eukaryota > Viridiplantae > Streptophyta > Magnoliopsida > Malvales > Malvaceae > Gossypium > Gossypium hirsutum. Next base: position 77,100,554 of record NC_053432.1, read on the forward strand.
AAAGAATAGTGTCTGCCAAAAAGGAAAAAGAAAAGGAAGAGGCTGCTCTATATTTAGAATTACTTGTGTTTGTGTCTTAGGGCTGGAGGTGAAGTTTTTAGTGAAAAGGATGAAAGGAACTTACTGAAGTTTTTGGGGAATCCCTATAGTATCTGCTCGAAAGTACTGAGTGAAGTTTGGAGAGCATTCCATCTTAACATGATAAAAATGTGATTTTTAGTTTAAATCAATCTATCCATCCATTTGCTAAAAGGATGAAGTTGAATTTCAATAGAAATTGATTAATTACTTTTTGAGGCATTATATTAAGGAGGGGAACTTTTAAATCTTTATGCATGAATATTAGGAGTCCTAAAATTCAATTGTTATGTTCTTTATATACTGTGTTATTTTCTCACAGCACTTTCAAAAACATTTTTTTAACTGCAATAGCAATGCCAAATGAATTTGTTTCCTAACAAGAACTCATCCCAATATTTCGTATACTTCAACAAGTATACTTAAGATATTAGTTGTATGCATCAAGGCTAACATATGTTTATATTTACATTAATCACGAATGTTTTAAAAAAACATAGCTTTGATCTTATACTTATAAATCCTCATGATCGTTTGTAGAGCTTATGTCTCGTGGGCTTCATCCAATTATTGATCTTATTAATCATGCCACAAAAATGAAAGATCTTTTATCACTTTAACAGATCGTTAAGTTTTTATGTTTGCCAAAGTCTATCCACTCTAGAGCATATCTGAACACTAGTGACTACCGCTTTTAATTCACAATGGACACTTACATGAATTAAGCTCTAGATTCCTATCAACTCTTGCTATTATCGGGCTCGCACGTACCTTCCCACTCTTGCTATTAACTTTATAAGTCGCTTGACTTGGTCATTATGAATGGCCAAAGGGGGTGGCTTCAGTAATGTAAGTGTTGGTGTCATAGAAATGCTAATCCGAGCCCCCTTTGCCCTTTGGTATGGTGTTGGTTCCTAGCTTTTGTAGTGTGCTTGGTAGGTAGGGAATGTTAGGGTATGGGTTTGCCGGATGTGCTGTTACAAGAGCCGGTGACAGGTCCGTTTCTTACAGTTTTGAAGCTGAAATAAAGTGCTAGTTTATTACAATTGGGCATGACAAAGAAATCCGAATCCACTTGCTATCAAACCTAAATCAAATGTGACCCAAACAAAAACAAGTTATTACATTAGAGATAATGAGATCTTTTGGCCTTCAAAGAAAACTGTAGCATGCTTATAGCCCTTGCCAACACGGCAGCTGGGTTTATAATCTCTTATCTGAGTTGCAAGTTCTCCAAACTAAACCGACTTCGATCCTATGTGATTATGTTTGAGCAACTTATCTTTTTCTTTTTGGCACATAGAGCAACATGTCATTTTGCAAGTCCTATTTTCATATTTAAGATTAATATTATAGTAAATATTATCGCTAGTTAATTATAATTATTGTGTCTATCACTCCCTAGTCCAGTAAATGAAAGCAAAATGTATATTTGGTCTTCTCAGTTTTTTATATAATATTGACATAATCTATTTTTGAAGCAAGTATAGTTTTTAAATTAATGAAGGAACATTGACACTCTAACCTCTCACATTATCTTTTAATCATCACAACTTACTTTTAGTCCAAATTTACAAGGCAGAGAAATCAGGCTCCACAGGCTTAAACATTTTGGGCATTTTTAAGATGGAATCATCTTGGTTAATCCGGGAAACCGTCTTCTTTGCTCCTTTTCTAGTGTTTTTAGCAAATTTAGAAGCCAGTATGGTGATACCTAGATGCTGGGCATGGTTGGCTTGGTCCGAGGATGAAGCATCGCCATCCTCATATTCTGCACCAGCCCCATCGTCCATGTCATACATGTCATCATACAACTGTTCTTGTTTTGCTAGCTCAATGGCCAGCTTTTTCCTCTTGTACCGTCTCCAAGCAGCTTGAATAAAGCATGCTCCCCAAGTCCTCCATTGGTGAGAATAGTATCTGAACGCATGTTGCAGTTTCTTGCTATGCAGTCGCTTAAATTGCTTCGCCACATATCTGAGATCCCAGGCACGGAGAGCAAAGGCCTCAGCTTCTGTAATTGACTTCACCGTTCGGGTTGACAACGGAAGGTTTATGATGGAGTCTGAATGTGGAATCAAGGCCCATGTCAGCAACTCTTCACCACAAAAGTCACCAGGTCCCAGGGTTATCGAATTGTAAAACCCTGTTCGACCCCCGTTGGTTGTTGAGCTTTCGACTTTGCCTCGAATGATGAAAAGCATCTCCTGCACTGGATCACCTTCTCGGACAAGGAACATGTCGTTGGTGTTCAGGGACGAGACAAGACGTTCACATATGGCATCTAGTAGCTGGTCATCCATCTGAGCAAAAAATGGAACCTGAAACCAAAACCAGGCATCTACTTAAGTATTACTGGTTACATTGGGGTAACCACACAACAAATACTTACACGGCGAACAAGGGCAAGACAGAGATGCCTTTGAATTTGACGCCGGAGATCCAAGGGTAAGGACTTCAATATAGCTTCTTCATCAACACCTCTTGTGGCAGTCCATTGATAGTTAACGAACCGGCGCACACGGTCTTGCAAATCTGGTGGCAATTGCCGGTGTCTCATCCACTCTTCTGTATCTCTTCGTCGAATTCTCCACTCTTCTAGTCTAGCTGTAGTAGATTGAAGATAGCCCTTCAAGAAATGCAGAAGGTTCAATGGTAAGATAGCCATTATGTTTTAAGTCACAATCAAGTTAGCTAAAGGATGAAAATTTACCTGCATGTTGCCTATGAGATGTGAGAAGAAGACTAGACCACATATGCAAATAATAATGCAAAATAAAGTTTCTGAACTCAGAGTACTTGTCATAATACTTTGTCCATATGAACTGCATATATAACATATAATTGTTGCAGGTGTTAGAAAAACAACAACAACAAAAAAACTAATTTTAATACCTAATGCAATCAAACTAAATATATACCATAAATTTTTCAAACCCCACCAAAGGCAGTAAAAGTATTTATCAGGGAAATCCGATGAGGCAACATTGTTGCTAAAAGCATCAGAAAACATTCCAAACTGAAAATCTTTGTCATCATCATTCAAAGCATCGCAATTAATGATCACATTAGTTTTCTTGAGCCAAGCGTTCCGTGCAGACTTTCCGACGGTATTACAATCAAGGAAGTAAGGACTACATGAGGGTGAATGTGTGGAATTCATCTCTTTTGAACATTCTATTCTCCAGCATTCGTACTGCCGTTGAATCGACAACACATACCATGAAGCTCCCAACACCTGCACTGACAATTTAAAACCATAATTACAGATACCTTAGCATGGCAGCTTCATGTTAACATCATCGTATAACAGCACTCACATGGCTAGCTAGCGTATACAGAACGAGATTGTATGCTGCCCCTGACCAAGCAGTCTTGGCGACAACTCCCGTAGTTTTAATAATCCGTCGGTTAATCGGAAACATGATTAAGAATCGAGGAATATATTGGAGGAGGACAATGAAAGAAAGTGTATGGTTAGCATGAGCAGCCGTTGCACTTTTCGATGCCGGAATTATGAACCAGATGACAATCTGAGAAGCAATAAAACGAAATCAATGCCTGCAAAACTATATCAATCAACAAACCTCTAGCTGCAAGTTGTTGTTCAAGCAATTTTCCAGTTGTGGTTCATAGAGTTTGGCATGGGGAAAAATAAAAGGATATTGTACAAAAAAGATAATGGTAATATAATGAAAAAGTGAGTGAGAAACCTGAGGGAGAGGGAGGGCAGCAGCAAGATCAATGATGAAACTGGACTTCAAGTAGCGAATGGCAATGGCCTTTCGATCCATTACGAGCTCTCCCCTTCCGAAAACCCTAGAAGAGGGTGCGACAAAAGCAGTCCTGAACTTGATGGTGATGTGAATGAAAAAGAACAAGTCTGCGACGGTACGGAAGAAGGTGACAAAGATACCTAAGCCTAGATCGATTTGCATGCAGCCTGGGGCACCAATAACGGGAAGGAAAAAGTAGAGAGGGTCCAAAAACAAGGCAACGAGGCACGTGCAAAGAATAATGTAGTTCCATTTGGTTAGAGTGGGGCTTCCAGGATCAAGGACTTGATTCCACCATGGAACTTCCCGCCTCAGATCTGACAACTCTGAGAAGGTCTTTGGGAGCCGTCCGAAGCGGGTGGACGCGTATCGATGGAGGTGATTCATCTTCCACCAATATTAACAACCAATAATTAATAACTGATATTAAACATTTTTTTTCCATCAGATAATTACGAATAACAAAAAAAAAAAAGTGTTTAGAGATTACTTACGGTGGTAGGGATTTACCTGCAAAACCCCGGCTTGGCATGGACGATGGAAAGGTAAAGAGAGAAGCAGAAGAGGATTGGGTTTGAGAGATTTTTCCAAGTATGGAAGGCCTAGCTACTTCTGCGGATTTTCATGGGCAATTTGAGCGCCAAACAAAGCAATAAACTAATTAATGCAACTTTTATTATTGGCTTGTTTAATCAAAACAAATTTGTTAACTTCAAATATTTTTTAAATAACTCCTAAAATACTTTTTTCAAAATATCCACCTACTCTAAAAAAATTATAAATCCCCCCTTAATATCTATTTATTAAGAAATTTTTAAATAAAAAATAATTATACTATTTTTTATTTATCTATAATATATTTAAAAACACGAGTTTTTAAAAAAATTTAAACTGACAAGAATATCATTTATTTTCATCTTATTACTAAATTCACATTTAAAAATAATTATGGTATTTAATTTCAGATTATTAGTTAATATAGATATAAATATAAATTTTGAGGGTTACTTTTCTAAAATAATGACTAAATCAATACAATATATAAAAGTTGATGAATAAATTTATTATTATATTACTTTTTTTAACTATCACGCCACTCATACTTAACAGAAATAGACAAAAAAACTTAACAGAAATAGACAAAAACAAATCAATCTCAATTAGTAATTTTTTTTGAAAATATTTATGTATTTTTATATATGTCTTTGAATTGTTTTAGATTTAAGATCAATTTCAGATCATTTGTAAATTTTAAGGGTTAATTTTTAAAAAATATTATGACTAAATCGATATAATATGTAAAAGTTGATGGTTAAATTTGCTATTATACTTTTTTTTAACTACCACGTCAACTTATCATTTGTGATTTTAACAAAAATAATTAAAATGACCGAACTCTATATCATGAATGCTTAAATTACAAAAAAATTTATTTTAAACGCCTAAAATAAAATAAAAATTTAATAATTAGGTAATATGATTACCATTTTGTAACTATGGTCGTTGCGCAACTTTTTTTTTAATCCCATCATTTTCTTTAAATTTATTGTTATCCACAAATACATGTTTTAGTTGCACCACAACAAATTTACGCAACAATATTTTATTCTTATTAAGATTTTTTTGTGATTACAGTTCCACGTGTTATTTTTTTTATATCCAAGTTTTATTTATTATGTAAATTTCATGTGTGAAATGATCAGAACAAAATTGTGTTAGTTTTACAATTTTAATTACAGAGCAAAATTGTATTTAGAAATTTTTTGCCTATTATTTCATGAATAAATACTATTACTAACGTTCGATATTTTATATTTTAATTTTTAGTAATTATATTAGTATATCAAAGTCGAAATTCCAGTGTTGATGGCATTTTTCGGAATTTTACAAGTATTTCCTAACAACGATAATTTTTTTTTAATTCCAGTGTTTTAGTCATGAATTTAGAAAATTTTAAAATAGTTTAGATTTTTTAAAATGAGTATATTTAAGTTAAAAATATTATTATATTAAGACTATTGTACCTAGATATTTCTTTTGAAAAATAAATGTTATTCTATATGTGATTATTTATACTTTCCAATTTATTATTTTATATAACATTTGTATAAACGAGTAATAATCTAAAAATAACTAGCAATGTAATATACGGTTAACATGTAAGGGTAACCCTTATTGCTTCTAATTAAATTAATTGTATATATAATAAATATTGAAGTCTCTCCTAGCCTATAAATAAGAGGATAATACGTTTCAGCGCACTTGAACTTACGTCATTCTGCATTGACAATAATATTCATATCAATCGAATTAACAAATATGATATTTAAAAACAATATTGAAGCTAAATAATTTGTTAATTCAAATTTAGTTGTATTTATTGTAATTCATTCAAAGAAATTAAAAATTTTTTTTTTCTTAACTTTCTGCCTATTGGACGTTGTTAAAAAGTCACAACTAATAAAAATAGTCAATTAATTATTGTAGTTGCCAAAAATTAAAATTTTACCTATATTTTTGTAATACTTTAAAGCAATTTCAAACATATCAATTAATTGTTATCATTCAAATATTTTAAGAATCTTATTCACTTAATTATTTTTGAGAAAAATATATATATTTGAAATAATTTCATTAAAGGTTTTAATTATATTTATTCTTTTTGATAAAATGATTAAAACTACCCATAATAATTTCTCAATCCATAAATAATGTTAGAATCCTTTTATGATCTTATCCCCTTAACATGGATGAAAGTTTGAAAGCGGTTGTTCATATCGAAGAATAGTAGTTCATACCAACAACGGCAACGATGATGGCAACGAGGGAAAGAGAAGACGGAAAGAAAAAGAGTGGGGAGGGAATGTGAAAGGAAAATGAAAGGATAAGAAAAAATTAGAAAATGAAAGAAAATGGAAAATAATGACATCATCATGATGTCATTGTTTGATATGTAACTTGTCCCAATGTTAATGGTGTTAGACTCGGATACCAATATAGTTAATTGAAAAAAAGTTCGGGTATCAATATGAAAAAAAAAAGACTTTAAGTATCAATTTGAGAGAAGTATTGGATAAATCCAGGTACCAATTTTATATTTACCAATACGATATTACAAAAGAAAAATAAATAATCAAGTTCCAATACATTTTTTTGACACATGACACTTCTATTTAAAATAATTATTTACAATTTAGATAAATTATTCTTTTACTCCTTACCTTTTAATATTTTTAAGTTAGTCCATGCTTTTTATTTAAAGTTTTTCTTTATTTTTTATTTATTAAATATAAAGTTGATTTTAAACAAATTATCTATTTATTTTAAAAATTTACTTAATTGAATTATGTTTTAATATTGTAATGTTAAAATTAATGAATATTAAATCATTAAGATTCAAATATAATTTTTTTAAAAGATACATATTGATAATATTTATTAAATTAAATTTATTTTTTTCAAATATAATAAGAGTTTACAACCTCTGAGCAAAGATAAATATAAAATTATAAAAATTAAATATGAACAATTTTAATATAAAAAATAATTTAATAATATATAAATTAATAATCTGCAAGAAGTTATTAATAATATTATTCAAATTATAACACATTAATATTAATATTCAATGAATTTTTGTATTATTTTAATATTAAATATCTTAAAAATTAAATAGCATTAATATAATTGATTCTAAATTAGTTAAAAAAATTAAAAATATTTTGTGATTACATTATTTTCAATTTATTAATGATATTTTAAAAAACACATTATAATTTTTAAATTAAAATTATAAATTTAATATACATAATTGACCACTGCACCGCACGAGAATACAAACTAGTTAGTATCTATCTATATTAAAGTTTTATATATCTATATTTATATAATATTATTGACCGAATCTGTGTCACCAATTTGTCTCACTAGTAGTCACTCAATTATTAATAAAAAAAAATTATTATCCAACTACGAGAAATTACAAAATGGTTACTCAACTATTCGATTTCGCCTTTTTTGGTCACTCAACTATCTTGGATTTTTTGGTGCTCTCATTTTTACAGTAGCCAACTGATGATAAAAAAAAGAAAAGAAGAAGACAAAACAGAGTAGTTGAGTGACTAGAAAAGAAATTTACTAATAGTCGAGTGACCAATTTGTAACTTCTCATAATTGGGTAACAAAAAAAACAATACTAATAATTGAGTAATCCCTAATATAGTTTACACTTTATTTTAATATTTAGTTTTATATTGACGATTAATTAAGGTTTATTTGTTTTGACTCCCTTATCTTTGTTTATTATTATTTTTATTAATTCTAAGTATTTTTTTAAACATTAACCTAATTATATGTTATTACAGTATCCATTCTTTTTTATATGATGCTAGAATTATTCGTAACCCCTTTTTAACTCTTAAATAAGAAGATAATACACTTCAATGCACTTGAACATACGCTTGCACTAACAATAAATCAATGCCAATCGAATTAAAATCCAATCAACTATTAAGTATTATTTAGAGTACATGAACTTAGGATGCTAAATTTGAGCAGAATAAAAAATAGATTCAATAGTTGAGGCTTATTCGAAAGTTTCGATCTTAGTGCATGTAATAAATTCATCAAAATTTTATGATTAATTTCAAAGAATAAATAACAAAATAATTTGACATTATTTTCAATATAATATTTATTTTTTATATTTATAATATATTATATTTAATAATATGGAATTTATTTCAAATATTTCTTATTTATATTTAAATTCATATAAAATTTTAAAATTAAAGATAAAAATGTAAAAAAAATTATAACTTTAATAATATTCGATACTTAAATATATCAGTAATTAAATTTCAATTTATATTAATATTCATTTACTTTATAATTAAATTTAAATAAATTTTTTAATTTAACAAGTAATAATTCGAATTAAATCAAATTTACACGAAGTAAAAAATCTTATGCATTGCGATTTGTGATGGGACAGATCCATTACAAGTCCGCTGAGGCGAGCAGGCTCAAGATCTAACCCACACAGCTATTTATGTTGAGAAACCCTTGAAAAACCCTACCAAAAAATGGCAGCCCGAGAAGACAAGGAGCAAGGCGAGGTATTCTTCGACGAATCCGATATAATCGACGAAATTGATGTCGATGAAGAAGGTTCTATGCCTCTCTGTCTTCAATTACGTTTTCCTAGTTATTTTCTGTTATTTCACTTGTATTTTCTTTTGTGTTTGGGTTAATTCAGATCTTCCTGATGCTGAAGATGATATTGTTGAGGATTCAGATGATTCTATTCACATATTCACTGGCCATACCGGTATTAACATTTCTTGTTTTGGTTATCGATGTCTTTCAGCTCCATTTTTGCTTTTCTTGTTTTCACGACACTAGGATTAAAGTAGAACATTTCGTGGTAGCTTCAAACAGCTTAACTTTATTGTTCAGACTGATTTATCTTGATTTAAGTTTAACTTGAGGTTCAATATTAGCTCCTGAAAACAATCATTGATGTTTTCCGTAGTGTTTCTCTCGAGAGAAACTTGCTTGCATTACTAGCTCAAATGTTAAAACTAGTTCGCATTTCTGTAAAGGAAAAAAAATGAATGTTTATGCTGACGGAAATTATTCCATCAATATAGAACTAGGGACTAGAATGCTTAGAACCGGTTCTCTGATCAAATTGTTGTAATTTTTATTTTATCTCGATTTACATTCTACTGCTAGGAAACGCTGATTTTACAAAGTCCCTCCATTGGATATCAAGGCAGGCTTTCTGTGAAGGCTATTTTTCACTGTAGATGAACATCGTTAAGAAAGTCATCCTGTATGCGACCGAAAGAATTTAGAGTGACAGACTGAAAGCAGTTAATAAATTAATGAATAAACCTTCAACATTCACCAGAGTTTGTAGTGAATCTTAATTTATTGTATGTTTTACGTGCTGAGGATTTATTTTCTATCACAATTTTTCCAGGTGAACTTTATGCAGTTGCCTGTAGCCCAACAGATCCAGTGTTAGTGGCAACTGGGGGTGGAGATGATAAGGGGTTCCTTTGGAAGATAGGTCATGCTGATTGGGCTTCTGAGCTCCAAGGTATGGCCTTAGACGGTTCTTTCTCTTCTTGAAGTATAAGTTTTCCTCTTCATTGCTTCATTGAAACCAAAATAATTTTTGCATTTGTGCTTTATTGCCGAAGTGGATGTAATTCGCACACACATCCCTTTGACCTTTAGAACATTGTTCATTTCTTATTCTTCCACTAAACTGCAAAGCTTGTGCAGGCCATGCTGATTCAGTCTCTAGTTTAGCCTTTAGTCATGATGGACAATTACTTGCATCCGGAGGTTTTGATGGGCTTGTTAAAGTTTTGATGGACTAGTTTGACCTTTGTAACATTGTTCATTTCTTATTCTTCCACTAAACTTCTTGTAAATGCAATGCTTGTGCAGGCCATACTGATTCAATCTCTAGTTTGGCCTTTAGTCATGATGGGCAATTACTTGCATCTGGAGGTTTTGATGGACTTGTTAAAGTTTGGGATACCTCTGGAAATCTCAAAAGCACTCTTGAGGGCCCTGGAGGTGGCATTGAGGTAAAACTACATAATACTTGGATGCTGACTATTAATATTATATGTTTCCTTTTTGAACTTAATTAATGACAGACTTGTTGCCTAACAGTGGATTAGGTGGCACCCTAAAGGACATCTGATCTTAGCTGGATCTGAGGACTGCACTGTTTGGATGTGGAATGCTGATAATGGGAGTTGTCTTAATGTATTCTCAGGCCATGGTGCCAGTGTGACTTGTGGTGATTTTACCCGTGATGGTACTAACTTTCCATTCTCTACTATTAGATTGTTTATTTTGCATTTCTTTTTCTTTTTCTGCATCTTGCTTTCTGTTTACAGGAACTTTAATAAATATACGTGGTTTAACTAGGCAAAACAATATGTACTGGTTCTGAAGATGCTACCTTGAGGATCTGGAATCCAAGAAGTGGTGAAAGCATTGATGTTGTAAGAGGTATTAATCTGAAATCGTATTTGAAATGTCCTAATTGAGATTTCAGACCGAACCTAAATATAAGGTTATAAAAGACCATGAAGTTAATTGATCTGAGAAAATACCATTGAAATCAAGGAGCTAAAGAGAGATGCAGAAGCATTAGAATCTTTAGCTCTCAAAGTTCATGGTTTAGCCTAAAATTTTGCATTATGATATGTGAGCCATTGTGGAATCCAAAACAGCTAGCTGTCACGTGGACTTATTTTGCAGAAAGTGGTGATTTGAAGTTTTACAATTTTTTTGGATGAATACGGCTGTTGCCAGTGGTAACCATTTGCTCAAATTGCACTGCCCTTTACGACATGCAATGAAACATTTTCTTTATTTTCATGGTTTAACCATGACAGATTCATTCTATTAAAAGTTTTTTTATCAGGTTTTCAAACGCAACATTAGTGCTGGAATGTTTTGGATTCATATGTTCTAAAATATGGTTAGAAGAGGTTAATAAGCATTCCTTGTCTGTTGGGCTAGTTTTATTTAATTTGTGAAAGAGTATTTTATTTGCCCTCATTTTTATAGTTCTCTTTTAAATTGTTGGTACTAAATTCTTTTTTCTCCATAGGTCATCCATATCATACTGAAGGATTGACATGCTTGTCTATAAGTTCTGATTCAACTTTTGCTGTTACTGGTTCAAAGGATGGCTCTGTTCACGTTGTGAATATCACAACTGGGAAGGTATGGCTTCTGATGCAACTTAAAGAAAATGGATGGCCTAGTACCTAATAAAAGGTCATTTTTTCTTTAAAAAATTTCTTTAACCTTCTTATTTTTCGACATAATTTCATCTTAACTTTCATATATTTTTTACTACTCTCTCTCTCTGTGCTCCAACCAAAAATATAATTTAGTGATGTTATATGATTTAATATTTTTCTAATTTTTACTAGCAGAATATAAATACTAGAACTTTACTGTTGATTAAGGGAGCCTAGGGATTAAATTATGCTACTACTTTTGTCATTGAATTTGAACTTTTTAACATTTTAATTAGTCCCGAGTTTTTCGTTTTTACTTTTCAAATAGGTGTTTTTTGGGTACATTTACAATTGACTCACATACCCATCAGAAGCAAATCGTTGCCATCTCACACACCACAAACAGGGCTGCCCCTGTGATTCAAACCCACGAAGTGGGTTGTGAGCTGAACACCCAGTGCCACTTGGCTAAGAGTTGGGGTTCCAAACAAGTTAGTTTAATTAAAAATAAGATATTAACTTTCTTTTTTGTTCCATTTATGCTTTGGTTCGCAACTGCAAAAATATATTTGCCCTCTTTATCTTCTCCCTCCTTTTTAGGGAGTGCGAGTACATTGTGATGGTATACTTATTCCTTATCTGCCTATTCTCTAACATCATTTTAACCAAACAAACAACATATTCCTATTTGTTATCTATTCTATTCAATGAACAACACTGCATAATACTGATTCTCCTTTTATTCCATTGCCATTGAAAAGCTATTCTGTTCCTCCTCTATTCCATTAACTAAACATAATGTTAGTGTTTCTCTTTATTTCTTTCAATATGCTTGCAAATATTGCCATCTATGCAGGTTGTTAGTTCATGGGCTTCTCAGACAAGTTCAACTGAAGGCGATCCAGAGTCGATTGAATGCGTTTCATTTGCACCAAAGTATGTATATGATGCTCCCTCATACAACTAACCCAATACTTTGTTGTTTTTACCAGTTAGAATTTGGTTGCCTTTTTCCATCAAATATTTTTTCTCTTCTGGATTTTTGGTGATTTCGTGATTTTATGACTACTAGATTATCAAGTCATTTGATGAATGCCCTAAACCTACTTCGTAAACAGATAGAAAAGCAAGTGTTTTGGTTTCAAATGTAAAAAATATTCACCATAAGGTTATGTAAGTAAACCTGACAAAGCTCATTGGTGAGAGAGCTTTTCTCAAATAGCTCGTGGGAGTGCAACCCAAGGTTGGGGATACCTATGATCATATTACCAAAGTAGAGTACATTTCATGGTTTTGTATGTTTGAGTTGAGCTTGTGTTAAAATTGTGCATGACAGGTTCCCTTGGGCTGTTTCTGGTGGCATGGATCGAAACCTTACAATTTGGGATCTACAAAACTCATCACCACGTTTCATATGTAACCACGAGGTTAGTGGAATCATTTAAATCTGTCTTAATATTTTTTGATAAAGTTTAATGTGCTATGATACGGACAAACAAAAAGAGCCTTCACCCTTTGCAGGAAGGAGTGACATGCTTAGCTTGGCTAGGAGCATCTAAATTCTTGGCTACAGGGTGTTGTGATGGGAGAATATGCATATGGAATTGTCTATCTGGGGAATGTGTCGAAACCTTCAAAGGGCATGAACATGCTATCCAGTCTCTCTCTGTATCTTCCAATCTGGAATTTCTCGTTTCTGTTTCCATGGACGGCACTGCACGTGTATTCGAAATCAGGAACTTCCATTGATAAAAGTAAGCCTCCAAGATCCTCACGTATTGATTAATTAGTGTAATTTACTTTATTTTTACGGTGAGGAATTTACTTACAAATATGTATACTGAACTACTTTGTATTCCTTCTTTCTTTTCAAATCTTTGTAAGTTGCGGGCAACGGTGAACATTTAAAAGAATATCTCCTAATTGTAAGCTTTTATGAGTGCGTTTTTTGCATCAGATTAAAGAAAATCTAATTTTACGAGTACCCTTCTCCAGCTTTTCACTTACTATGATTTCGTAATATTATCATGGATCAAAAATATTTGTAGGTTTGGGGTGGTTGAATTGGAAATCGATCATCTTATCTGGTGCATGGAATGAATCACTTATTCAATTGATTTTTTTCTAAGGATTTGAATATAATTATTTATAATACTTTTGTGTTATGTGAATTTAATATAATTGGAATATTTTAATTATATTTTTCAATTTTTAAAGGAAAAAATGAGGTAATTACAAATATTTTCATCCAAATATGATTATTCTATATGATTTAAGTTTACAAAGTTATTTTTATACAATTTAATTTTAGGATATATATATTTTAGATATAATTATATGTTATTTTATTAATATCATTTGAATAATTTAAAATTTTTATTTACTGAGAGATAATTAATTAAATTAGATAGTATTTATATTAAATTTAACAAAAGTATATAATATTTATTATTAATTATTTATACTCAGTTAAAAGTTATAGATGATAACAAATTTTCATTTTTAAGTTTTGTTATTTGTTTAGAGAAAATTTTCATATTATTTATGTTTTTTATAATAATCAATATATATATATTTTTAATTTCATTATAGATTCTGGTCATATTTATTTTAATTTTTTTTTACATTATGCTTAGAATTACTTATAGCTCATTCTCAACCCATAAATAGGAGGATAATCTGCTTCAGCGTACTGAACTCATGTCCTCCTGGCAACTATACCCATGTTAATCAAGTCAATCGACATAATTAATATTTTTTTAGAATTTAAAAGTATATAGCTGCCCACTTTTAATTTATATTACCAAACATGACATAGATAGTTTTGATATAATTACACTTTATCAATCAATCACGCACAAGTAATTAAAATTCCTTGTAATTACAAGAAGGTGTACTTACTACCCAAGTAATTATATTTTCATCTTTAGATGTGTTCCTTAACTACATAGTAATTATTTATGTTATGTTTGATAATATAAATTGTAGTTACATAACTATATAATTTTAAAATTTTGAAAAAAAGAGTATTACTTATTATAAAAGTTTCTTAATAATACTTAATTTTTTTTTGAAAAAAATAACAAAACTCATAATCAAATCATTGTATGTAATGTTTTAGTATAATGAATAAGTGGTGAAGCCAAGGGGCTAGTAGGGGCCTTGGTTGGGATACTCAGAGAATGTAGCAATCACCTGGATTTTGCAACGGATGTAGACAAAGATGGAGTAGTGGAGCTTTCAGTTACTGATAATCTTGTTTGTAGATGGCGAAATTCTTGGGTGCAGCTGGAGTATTTAGATTTCTTTCTTTTTCTTATTTAGACCTAGGGTTGTTTTATCTTATTTGTTTCATTTGATGGTTGCTTTGTAAGTATTATCAAATGACTTAGCAAACAATTTTCGAAGTCCAAATTAGAGATAATTTATCAATCAGAGATAAACATTTAAAAAACAATAATTTATCAACAAAAAGAAGAGGGTCCCAAAATTATTGACTAACGATTTAATGACTATTTTATTATCTAACAGTTGGTCTGATGTCGTATATTTATTATAATTTTAGGATTTAAATGATATTTTTATAAATTTTATTTTTTTATATTTTATATTTTTATATAGTTTTTATAATTTTTACATTACCGGTAAGTTTTACGAAATTTTAAAATTTTTTATAAGATTTTGAATGTTTTATTAATTTATAATCTATTAGAAGTTCTTGGATTTTTTTCTTAAAATTTATGAGTTTTTATAAGTTTATATGAAATTTAATATATTTATTTTTATATTTTTTATGAAAAAAATATAAGATTAAGTTAGAAATAACTAAGGGCACGTTTGGTTCGCTGTATTGGATTAGAGGTGTATTGGAATAGAGGTGTATTGGATTAGAGGTGTATTGGAATAGAGGTGTAATAGCAAATCAACTGTTTGGTTGAATGTAATGGAATAGAGGCGTAATAGTAATCTTGTGTTTGGTTGAATGGAATAGAGGTGTAATAGCATAATAGAAAAAACTAAAATGACTAGAATACCCTTAGCATAAATTGGTTTAGGTAAATAATTATTGTTATTGTTATTAAATTTTAATAAGATTATTAATATCAATAATAAATAATTTAATCATATTTTAACATAATTATTATTAAATATATTATAATTAAAATATATAATTTAATAAAATTCTTAATAATCAATATTCTTATATGAATTTATATACTCATTTCCTTTTATATATTAATATACCACATTAACCAGTTTATATTTATATCAATGGCAAAAAAAATTTGGGAGAAGATTTTTGAGGACGGCTTTTGTTTGCAAATAACATCATTCATTCTGTGGGGAAAAAATTATGAATGAGCCTGCTTATTAATTACCTTTTTTATTTTGTACTGAAGTAGTTGCCACTGGTTCAAAAGTCGATATATATGTAATATTATTAAAATAATATTTTTTATTTTAATTATTTAAAAATATTTTTAATTAATGCAGTGTATATGAATATACACATTTAATTAGTTTTATTTTTAATAAAAATTTTCTAATTTATTCATTCAATTTTAATCACCTTACAATTTATTCATTGTATTATATCTACAGATTCAATTTTAATATATTGAATATTTGTTTTTTAATCAAGTTCTTTACTTGATTATATCTAATGTTCCAATTTTAAAAAATTCGAATATGTATGTGCATGCACATGTATACCAGAATACATATTGAAAGAGAGAATGTGTGAAGGGCAAATGGCTTGATACATAATAGAAGGTCAAACCAGAAGATAATTAAAATTTATTACACATCATACTCAATCAAGTGCTTTTAAGAAAGAAATTGATTTATAACACACATGGACATGCATAAATAAATAAGCAAGGAAAGAAAAGGGAATTACTTTCTATCACTCAAAAGGTCAAAGAGTTTTCCACCATATATCTCAAAATAGCTAAGCCACAATTTAAATCTCTGACTGTGATAAACTGGCTGATGCAAGAATCTAATGAGGTCTTGTGCAGCTCTGAGAGGTAATGGCTGCATGACATCATCATCATTTGCAAGCCGAGCTAGATCGAAAGCCCTCTGTCTTGTAATGAGTTCAAGAAGCATGACACCGTAGCCAAAAACATCAGTTTTCTCTAATGACTTTCCAGTTGATAGGTATTCAGGAGCTATGTGACCAATTGTGCCACGAACAGCAGTTGTGACGTGCGTATCTTTGTAGTCCATTAATTTGGCCAACCCAAAGTCTCCGACAGCTGCTTCAAATTCCTCATCCAACAATATATTTGCAGCCTTTACATCACGGTGTATAATCTTAGGGTCACAATGATCATGCAAATATGCAAGCCCCCTTGCAGCTCCTAATGCAATCCGTTTCCTTACAGCCCAATCAAGTGGTGCTTGAGATTCCGGACGTTCTAGACAATGTAAAAATCAGATCAATAGATGGTCCATTGTAACAAGAGTTCAAAAAGTATTTGGCATCCACGAATTTCTAACAATTCCACTTTGATTCAAAGACAATCCACATTCACCAAGCACATGAATTTAAAAATAACAAATGTTATAATACAAGTTTCCAGTAGGTGATCAGTAGCT
This sequence comes from Gossypium hirsutum, assembly GCF_007990345.1. Lineage (NCBI taxonomy): Eukaryota > Viridiplantae > Streptophyta > Magnoliopsida > Malvales > Malvaceae > Gossypium > Gossypium hirsutum. Next base: position 77,117,793 of record NC_053432.1, read on the forward strand.
CAGAATATCATCTCAAACTGAAGAAGCAAAAGAGAAGATATTTGATAATTGAGGCTAACAATAGATTTAATAATTAACAGTCAGAAAAAAATTGGCAACCTGAAGAACATACATATGATAAATGGCGCACCAAATACAGAGAGCATAGCACAAATGTGAAACATGAGACTAAAGAAATAAACGAGGAGAAAACAGCCAGTACCTCTTAAACAGGAACCTAAAGCCATCTTAGGCAATATTATAATCAGATTTTAGATCTGAGCTCAAAGGCACCTTCTTAAAAAACAGACCCAGATGTAAAAAAGCTCAGGATCAGCAATATACCAAAAAATTGGCAAATGCAAAGAAAAATACAAAGGAATATCTCAACTCCCAATCAAATATCTATATAAATACAAATAAAAGTGAAGCAGGCCTCAAAGTTAAGCACAATTAAAAGCTAATAATAATTAATAATAATAATAATAAAATCGAGAACAAACCTGATGGAATTGGAGCTGTAGGTGTGATAGGAGGCGGCGGAGCAGGTGGAGGATTATTCAACCGATTATTAGCAAAACTGTGAACAAAAGAAGCAGCAATTCAAGAGGCTAGCCTAAGAGTACAGATATGATAAAACAGTGGCGACGAGGATCAGAAGTTAGGGTGAGAGAAACATGAAATAGCATAAGAGAAAAACCTGATGGGAGTGAAGAGTGAAAAGGAACCATTAACTGGAATATCTCCTTCTAGCTTATTGTTTGAAAGATCCCTGCATGGCATAATACAACATCCTGCACCATTTAAAATACTGTAAAGAAGATTTATTTCATCACATAAACAGATAACAACAAAGAAGTTAAAATCATATCATGAAAACATTTAAAATACTGTAAAGCGCTAAAGCTCCACTATAACTTGAAAGATTCAAAACAACAAACAGGGTTCAAGACGACATCAGACATGGATGAAGACAACGCATTGGTTAATTTAACCAAACTGGATATCGAGAATTAGAACGTAAAATTGTATCGAAAACTTTCGCATAAATTAGTAAGCGTGCAAGTATCTCTCCAGTCAAGCCAATTACAGCACCAAAGCTAATTGAAATTTAAAACAAACAGTCAACCTTATGCCACTGCTAAACCAATCCAATAGCTACTAAATTCATCTAATTTGAATCATATACATTAAATTTAACAATAATTCCATTTGCAAAGTTCAAAGTTCAAACAAGAAAATAAGAGGAAATAATCATGACGAACCTTCCGCATTTCCTGAAACTCTGAAAACCAAATCCAACACCAAAATCAACTGTAAACAAACGGAGATTAACCGCTCCATCATTCTAATTCCGACTATCAAAGAGCTAAATCTCACATATTGATCGTTAACCGAATCAAGTAGCAAAAAAAAAGGAAACTAAAGAAGAAATTAACAAACGATGAAATTCAAAAACATTCTCTCTGAACTAAAACAAAAAAAGAAGAAGGTTAGATTAAAAATTCCAGAAAGTTCTTGGCTTCACTCTCTCTAGTTATCGTCTAGAAAGTAATTACAGTATTTTTTCTTTTTACGCTCCGAGTATTATGAAAGAAAATAGAGAGAAAGAGAGGGAAAAATTAGTGTTTGGTAAGAGGGAAAACGAAAGAAAACAAAGGAAAATGCAAGAAAATAAACTGGGACCAAATCGGCAGAAAAGAAAAGCAATGAAACAAGGAAGCAAATCGGATGAAGGTGGAAAACAGAAGAGAAACAAAGGGGATCGGGGGAGGGTAAAAGAGGGAGGGTTTGCTGAAGCGTCACCTAATCTGGGCAGAAGGGGGGGAATAGAAATCGGTGCTTTTCACCGATTAGGAAAGTAACGGAATACACGCGTATTAGCAATACGCTGAACCAAACGGCGGATTAGAGAGGTATTAGGTGGGGCCCACCGATTAGAGGTGTATTGGCATAGCCAATACACCAAACCAAACAAGCTGTAAGTGTCACCATTTGATTGGTTTATTAATTGATTTTAACGATGAACATGGTTAAAGACAGAAACCTTTAAAGATAAGGACTCAATTAGAGGTGAATTTAGTGTGGGAGTTCAAGTGATTTTTACATAATAACATGTTTTACCCTTCAACTTTACAATAAAAAATTATTTTAGTTCTTTGTTTAATTTTTTATCTTTTTTTAACTCATAAACTTATGCTTTTTTGTCAAATTAGCTCAAAAGACGGATATAGAAATTTATTCTATATATTTTGAATTTTTTAAAATATTAAAAATTATATTTTTAATTATTTTCATTTTTCTAGGATTTATTTTCATCTAAATATTAAATAAATAAAGTATAAAAATAGTACTTTTTTGAATATGTTATAATTAAATATTTTATTTTTTATTTTTTATTTCCCTTTTTTCTTGTTCTTTCCTCTACGTTTTTTTTTCGATCTTTTCCTCGTCTTTCCTTCTTCTCGTCTCGCCCCTCCAAACCATCGCCACGCCATTTGACCCCCACTGGTCGAAAGCCCCTAAAGTGACGCTCCTTGTCCCTTCACTCATGTTTCTCGGTTTAGATTTCCTCAAACCCAAACCAAAACCTTTGAAAAATCAAAAAAAAAAAAAAAAGAAATAAAAAGAAACTTGATCCACCGTCGGCTGTCCCCATATCAGTCTCGTTTTCCAGTATGAAGTTCTTCACCATCCAATGAAGCTTTTCACCGTTGGGATCGTCAAAATGGACATCTCAAACCCCTTGGACCGGTCAAATCCAAACGGGTTGTGTTCTCACCTTTACTTTTTTTGTTTTTATTTAGTATATAACTCTTCATTTTGTTCTTGATGTTTCAGCCACAACCCTCTGCTTCTTGTTTGTCATTCTTCATTCTTTTCCCCTTATCTTTTGCTTTGAGTTTGTCCTCCATTGCCTTAATAAATCCGACTTCTTGATTTATATTGTTAGGGCTTGATTTCGTGCTGTGAAACTATGCCATTGTGGAAGGTCACGAAGTTCAAGATGAAGATTTGAAGAACTAGCCATGGCCTTTTCAAGTTCATTTTCAGATATTATTGTATTTGTGTTGAAAATTGTTATATTTGCCGTTCTTCATTAATCTGTAACAAATTTATCTTTAAAAAAAACTAGTTTCTATTAGTTTGATTATTCATTTATTTGTTGATTCATTTGTAATATTTTATTGGGATTTAAGATTTTAGTTGCAATAATTAATGAAAAAGAACTAATTAGTTTGTATAATGTTAAAAAAATAATTAACAGAAAAGAAGAAAATAAATTATGGAAGAAATTTATAATATTTCATATATTTTGAATTTTTAAAATAAATATTTGATTTTTAAATAATGTAAACAAATTTTTAATAAATTTTTAAATTTTTTAAACATTTTTGGATGTTTAAAAAAATTAAAATGATTTTAATAAAATTTTGTATTTTTTAATATTTTAAAAAATAATAAACTACTAATGTGTATGCAAAAGGTACTACCGTAAATATTACGTTAATAAAGTTAGCTATTATTATTATTATTATTTTGCTTGTTTTGGGTTATTTTAACAAAAAAAAACATAAATTTAAATGTAAAAAAAATATGAAAACTTAAATAAAAGAATAAAATTATTTTTTTATAAAATTGTAGCACGGAATACATAATATATATATTTAAGGGCCTTTTGTACTTATAAACCATAATGATATATATCCTTATATTTCAAATTTTCTTTCTTCATAATTATGAGATAATTTTATATTGAGAATATTACAAATATATTATATTTAAAAAGATTAAAGCATATTTTTAAATTGTTTATATCTTTTAAATATTATTTCATCAATAATTTAAATAATAACAAATTTATAAAACTGAAAGTAAAATTTAAGTGGTTAATCTTTTATGATTTATTTTTGTACATGGCATTAATTATGTTAATTAATACTTCCTTTTTTTACATAAAGCATTAATTATTGTAAATAATTCCTGAAACCTGTTTTAAATATCATCATCCAGAAGTCAAAATCAGCAAAAGAATGCAACTAAAGATATTTCTATAATTTACATCGTGACATATGAAATAATTTCCTATTTCAAAGAAATGCCAAAAGAAACAAAAATTACCTTATATCTTATATTAGAATTTCAAAAAATATATTTTTCTAATTTTATTTTCAGCCAATGGATGTGCAATATCTAATCATTGGAAAATCCTCTTCATAAATAAAAATAGGGTATTTTATTTTTAATTATTGTATATAAATGAGAGGCTTGGGCCTTTTTCGCAGGTTCAGTTGAATCGGAAGGGTTAGCGAAGCTAAGGAGTTTCCGTTATCCTTATTTATTTATTTTCATTTTCTTTTATCTCTCTCAAACAAACTCCAACAAAATTGAAAAAAATATAAAAATTAGGGTTTCTTAATCTCCCAATTGTTTTAAGAAAATCTCTCTGTTTTCTTCATTGGAGCTATGGAATCTGATTCGATCAGCCACACTTCTTCTCCTTCAGCCTCTAACTGCAAAGATATCTCCAGAAAGAAGAGAGTAGGGACTTCATTGTACTGTTTTCATTTTCATTTTCGATTTTTAATTTTTAATTTTTTTTATCGATGTTCTTTTTTCGTTGTGTATTTTCAGAGGTCTGCAAAATTGAAGCAGTGCAAACTCGATGCCCGCCGCGAGCAATGGCTTTCTCAAAGTGTGTTATTGAATTGTGTTTTTGCCCTTTTTGAATTAGGGTTTTTGATGGTTATTATCATTATTTTTTTTTCCAATTTTGATTTTGAGTAGGTGCGGTGAAGAACAAGGTTTGTTGCAAGGAGGGAACCAACGATGGCGACTCGAAGCAAACTCAGCGTGGTGAAAAGGACCGTTCCTTGGAGAACTTTGAGATGAGGGGAACTGCTGAGGCTAACGGAGAGGGAGAAAATGTATCTGTTCAACATGAGAGCGATTCTGAGTCTTTTCCTCCTAATAGCCACACGAGCAGCAGCCTGCTAGGAGGAATGGATTCCGGAACAAGCTTCACCAATAGTAGCAGCAGCAGCACAAGTAGTGGTGGATGCTGTTCCGGTAGCATCACGGAAGAGGAAGGCGGTGATGGATGCTTGGATGATTGGGAGGCGGTTGCTGATGCATTGGCTGCTGATGATGACAAGCAAGAATTGGATCCAAACGAGAATAACAAGGAAAACCTTTGTTTAGGGTCGACCCCTGGGCTTGAGCCAAATCCCCAGTTAGGTTCGAATGGGGAAGGATCAGATTTGAAGAATTCTGAACCTGAGTGTCCAAGAATGGTGCAGAGGGCTACAGGGAGCTGCAGGGCATGGAGGGCTGATGATACTTTTCGTCCGCAGACTCTTCCTAATTTGTCAAAGCAGCGAAGTTTTCCAGCTACTGACCGGCGTTTTGGTCAAGGAGGGGTGTCATGGATGCGTAACAGTGCGTTTTCAGTGCCATCCTCATGTCCCATATGCTACGAGGATTTGGATTTCACGGACTCAAGTTTTTTGCCCTGTTTATGTGGTTTCCGGCTCTGTCTTTTCTGCCACAAGAGGATTCTCGAGGAGGATGGGCGTTGTCCTGGTTGCAGGAAGCCATATGAGAATGATCCTGTGGAGGCTGAAGCTAGCGTTCAAGGAGGCAGTCTTACGACTAGGCTGTTGGCTCGTTCTTGTAGCATGATTGCAAGGTCTTAGGAGCAGTTTCTGTTGTTCGCGAATTATGTATGTTGGATTACTCTTTTCTTTGTTCCTTCTTAATTGTGTGTTTTCTTAGTAATAGACTCTGGTTTCCGTAGATTTAGATGTGAGTATAGCATTATCTCTTTTGGCACCCGGGAATTGAGCTATGTTTCTATGAGTTTGGTTCTTATCTGTTTGGTGCATGAGTTGATGTACTCATCTTGGCATGTGAATAGATAAGGTGGTATAGAAATTCAATACATAATGAATAGTATAATAAGTTTTGTGCCTCACTGTGTTTCCAACTACTATTATGTTTCTATATTAAAGTTATGAATTTTATTTGATTATGCTTTTAATATCAAGTGAATATTTGAGTATTCAGTTTTGTTGGTAGTTTTATCGCTCAAGTTCTGCTTCTGCTTATTACCGTTCTCCTGTAATATTTTTCCCATTTAATGCATTCCCCTGGCATTAATTAATATGACTGCTTTAGTTTCTTTCAATACCTCGGATGTGTGCTGTTTTCACTTTGAGGTAAGGCTTATTTGGGTTTAGCTTTTTATCCTAGAAAGGATATTGTATGTGCGCTAAGTCAGATTTACTGAGAATATTCACATTTGTCTTGTTTCATCTGCTGAATCTATGTGTGCTTTTGGTAATTTATGCATGCTATTTTTTTTCCCCTAAGTGATACTTGAACATGGGTGATGGACAAGGGAAAACATTTTTTGTTAACTGGTTGCTTTTACTTTTTGAGCACATTTTTTGTTTGCATTTAGGCTGACAATTTCGAAATGTAGAATTTGAATGGCTGTCTAAATGCAATAATCACACTTTTATTTGCACAAAAGTTGCCAGAACATATATTGAACTGTCTAAATGAAGGGCGGTTGAGAGGTTAGTAATTAAATTTCTTTCAATTTTGCACAAAAGTTGCCAGAACATATATTGAACTGTCTCTTTAGATAGATATGATATCCTAAGACATTGTTATATATGTCTCAATTTATACCATTTTCTCTGTTCTGTTGCCATGGTTTCTTTTATTCTTGCAATACTTTGAACTTTCTAGGCCGGTCCTCACTGCTAAATAAAGTTGCGTCTAATATTTTTTTCTCTATGGTCTTTTCCTTTAATGATAAATTAGATGACTGATGATCTTTAGTAGGGGATACAATACTTCAGAAATTCAGCACTTAAAAGGAGGATAAAAGTAAGTGACCACTACTAGTATGGGAATGGTACTTTATAAGCTTAGGCATCTTATAATTTTACGGATTTGTTGGTATATCATTGTGTTAATGTTTGAGCAAATTGCTGATCTTAGTATGCCAAACCTGGATGAGTTTTCTAGGTTTTCAGCTTTTCTCTTTGAAAGATCTAGTAAGTAAATGTGCTCAACCTGTGGAAGGTTTAGGGCTCATTTCTCGAGTATTTTGCTGACGCATGTCAAAAGATTTCGATTCTGTTTGGTATGTAGGATGGAGAAGAGTGAAAATATTTCAATCTAATGGTTAAGCTACAAAGTAGGGAAATTATTATGAATCCTAACCATTTGATTAACAAAGTTTCCACCCTTACTCTTTGCCATCCTTGGTACCAAGCAAAGCCAAAATAAGTTTTTGAAAAAAAAATGACGGTGAATAGCTACTGTTGTTGGCTTGTTATGAAATCTTTCGACATTCCACTCTTATAGTCTGTACAAGCTGTATATTGAGGGCGAAGACAGATGAAGACTAGAATTCCAATTTCAAATATACTACATATCTTAGTTACAGAAATGCTACTGTAAACAATTGTCCTTTTGATGTTTCTGTTGTTTGTGTCGCGGATCAAATTCAACTATTATCTAATTTATCTTGTTTCTCAACCATGATGTTTCTGATGTTGATACCTCTATGCCTTTATGTCTGCTTACACTTGTGCATGGACACATGAATGTTTTCTAATGTCATCTGGTAATTCCCTTTGTTTCTCACTGTCATATGCTACCTGTCATATGCTACCAACATTCTGTTACAATGGTTGTGTTCCATGTTACTTGGACTCAAGGCGTGTCAGATACAGGTATGTCTCCGACATAAGTATGATTATTTTTTTCCAAGTTTTTTCATGTATTTGAAAAGTGTCTTGAAAGTTCATATCCCCATTTTTATGATCAGATGTGCTTTGAACATGGGTACTTAATGAAGAGTCGATCTAAATAGGATGTGTTTGCCTACACGTGCACGGACGCATGACTGTTTTCTAATGCCATCTGTCTAGTAATTCTAATTTTTGCTCCTTTTCTTTGGTTCTGCGCTATGCTCTTTGGCTTATGAGTACTTAATTGTATATTTGTATTCGTTGTCATGGTATTGATCTCTAGAAATTGATTTATATATGATGGTGATGTGTTTGAAGTTTGAACTCTTTGGCTTGTGAACATAGGATCACTCCTGGAAGTGAGTTCTTTTATTGCTTTGGCATTTTTTTTGAGGCTCTCAAGTATAAAATGTCCTGAATAATAAGAAATTCTAAAATTAATTAAGTTCTTCCCTCTAACATTTGCTCCTATTTAATCACTAATTATTTATTTTTCATCCCCTCTAAGTTCCTTGGGCACGAGGTCATCATATACTTGCAAATATATAAAAAAAAATGCTTATGAATTTTAAAAAGGATAAAAAAATATAAAAATTCTATTTTTTCAAAAATATTAAAAATAAAAAAGGTGAAATTTACTTTAAAATGACAAAAAAATAAAATAAAAGTTTTCTGAAATTTCCAAACAACATCGAAAATCTAAAAAATTTAAAAGAAGTTAAAAGAAAAATTCGAGATAAATGGGAAACACTTAAAATTCAAAAAGAAAAATGTCAAAAAAAAGTAGGCAAATATAAAAATCGACAATATATATATATATTTAAATTTATTCATTCTTCGGCGGTAGGATTTGATAGCAAAATCATTGTTTTTAGTTGAACTTTTTAGAGTTTTATTATTTACAAACAATTTTGGAAAATTTTATTCTTGAATATTAATTTTTTTATATTTTTCCTTTAATTTCCTAAAACTTTGGTATTTAATTGGACCAAAAAAAAACTTAGGTATCAATCTGAACTTTGAAACCAAGATTAAGTACTAAAATATATATTTGCCCTATTTATTTATTCATTCACTTAACTTAAATTTTTTAGCTATTAAATATTAATAATTTAAAAAATTAGCATTTGCGTATAAACGTAATAAATTGTGTCGAACGCATTTATAATAATATATATATATAAATTGAAGATAAGAAAGTCAAGGTTTGGATGATATATAAAAATACACCGATATCTGGTGGAATAAAAATGATTAAGTTTATCTACTTTGTGTTGGAACTAAATAAGAATAAAGAGAAATTCTATTTTTTTTCAACCCTTTATATGCGATCATAAAATACCCAAGTGTTGAGCTTTGCTGAAAAGAGGATAAAAATAATGGGAGAGATATATCTATATCTACAGTTTAGAACAATTTTCAAATGGCGGCTCTGTTTGATAAGTGTTTTTTTTTTTCTGAAAAAAAATTAAACCACGTTGTTTTGAGGTGCCAATTTATGCCAAGAAAGTAAATGGGAATAAAACGAAGATGAAACTGTCTTAATGGACCTCAAACTTGCCATTTAGACAAATAGTTGCTTCGTATACGTGGCTAATCGTGTAATCAAGCCTTGGGTCTTCGAGATATAGCATAAAAGCGTGACAAATCTGTGGAGAGAAAAGAGTCCTCCGTTTTGTGGAAACAGGCGTATGCCTCGCATGCTTTTTTTTTTTTTAATCTATAGTTCAAACGGTTAGTGCTAGTTACATTGATACATGGTGTAATTGTCATTTGGTTGGCTTTTTTTTTATTTAAATTTTTTGAATTTTTTTAATGTGAGGATTTTTTTGTAACATTTTATTGAGTTAAAACGTGAAAATATTCAAGTTAAACGAGGATTTTTAAATGACTTTTGATGTAATTGAGTTTTTTTTTAAAGAGATTTTAATTTCTAAAAGTGATTATTTCAATTATTTCATTCAATTTGATTAAACTTGGTTTTAAGAAAATAAAGCTTCACATTGATTGTATCATTGACAAGCTAATTCATGTCTATTTAGAGGGTCTGTTCATTGTTTTATATATCAGAGCACTTGCCTAGTTCATTATGAGAACTTGACGAACTTTTTTTCTATTCAATCTAGTTCAGTGACAGAAAAGCTTGGACCATCTTTGAAATTATTCATGAAGGAACCAATACATTAGTAACCCAAGCTCGAGATGCTGATAACTAAGTTTAAGACTTTGAAGAATACTGAGTTTTATGCAAAGGTGTCTGACATCACAACTCGAGCATTTGCTTTTGATGAAGAGTATTCCAATGCTAAATTGGTAAAAAAGGTGCTTACATCTTTATAAGAAAAAAGAGTAGCAAAGTATATTGATACAATGAGGATTGATGAACTCGTTAGTTCATTGCAAACTTGCAAGATGACCCTTGAATAGACCAAAAAGAGTAAGCATAAAGCAAAAAAGAATGCAGCATTGCAAATTGCAAATAGCAAATTGCAGGCCCAAATATAATTGAAGGGGAAACTACCATTGAAGACTCACAGGAGCAGTTAGCTCTTCTCAATCAAAACTTCAACAAAGCATTTAAAAAGTTAACAATGAAGATTGGGGAGTTCGATTCAAACCATAAAAAAATGAAATACACAAAATTAATATTGTAAAGGGAGAATTCTTTCCCAGCATGCAAAAACTTCTATTCTCAACTGTGAAGATGAATCACAGATCATCTCCAATTTATAAGCTACTACTACCACCTAATATGAAACATAGTTTAAAATGTTAAAAAAGTTCTCACAATTTGGATCCAATGGCAACATTTGAAAGAGGAAAAAAGGAAGGAATGGCTGATTGTGCAGCTTCGTCGGTGCTATTTTCCTAGATAATCCTCAACATCATATTTGAAAAAAAACCCCAATATTTGTGACTGTATTTAAATCGAAGTCTATTGGAAGTAAATAGTTTCTCATCAACACAATAGCTTTGGTAATTACCAAGATTTTTCCCCTTTTCTTTTAGAATTTAGCTAAACCCTAACCAGATTGCCAAAATATTTCTTTTAATTTGTAATGTAAAAGAAAAAACAAATACAAGTGGCTTTCCATTTTATTTTAAGGACATGGATTTATGATCACGTGAATAATATTGGAGGAAGATGACGTATCACCATTTCTTTAACGAAATTAAGAATAAAGATGTAGTTGAGCCAAGCTCGATCGAAATTCAGAGTTCCATACTTGATTTAAGCTCCAGCCAGTATTTAATTTTAAGTTTAAAGTTGACTCAAGATATAATCGAATCACTCAAACTTAATTAAATATATTTATTAATTTTCATATTCAAGTTTGAACAGTTTAAGTTTAACCGAATAATTAAAATTAAGGTTAAAAATATATACTAAAGAAAAATAACATAAAAACAATTAAAATATATATTAAAAATAAAAGATTTGATAAAATTAACGAGTCGCTCGAAAAAAATTTTGAGAGAGTTAAAATTAAATTATATATTTTTACGATAATAAATATTATAATTTTACTGTATCTTTATCATTTTTAAAAAGTTAAATCAAAATTTTATTATTTTAGAAGAATTAAAATGTAATTTTATTATTATTAATTTAAAATTTTATAAATTATAAAAGACTTTAACTTAGAAAATTTTTCATTTTAAGATGAGCCAGCTTGATTAAACTTGAAACTTGATTTTATCAATAACTCAAGTTCATTTTAGTAATTATTAAATCAAATTAAAATATAACTTATGTCTCATTCTCGCAAGTTAGGTAATACAATCTTGAGTGATTATTTTAAGGATCAATATTTCTATACAAGTATACATTAAAATATATGAGTAAAAATTGGAATAACATATGGCAAGCATGTGCCCAGAAGTTATGGAAGGTGCAACGAAATCAGAATCCACCAAATTCATAACTATGCACACAGATAAGAAACAAAAGCCCATCATTTTTGTGATTCTAATGAATTTTTTTTTTTACCTAAACGGAACAAAAAATAACACCAACTGTATCTCCATTTCTCTGTTTCAGGCCCTAATTAATTGTTATCAGCTTCTAAAGAGGCCTTGATAAGTGCCATTTACACAAGTTATCCATATGAGGGAAATTGCGAGGATATTGACAAAAAAAAATTTACCATCGAAAAAACGGATGAGGGGAACTAGTTATGGTCGCGCAATTTTGCCCTCTTCAATGAATGCAGAGGTGATGAGGTTGCTGCAGTCGATGGTGAGGATGGTAATGGTGATGACGGAGATGATGGTATTGATGATGATGATGATGACGACGATGATGAAGCATGGTTATCGTCTTCAAACTTTCTTTTGTCAACTCTTCTCCTTTTGTTTCCCTCTGTTTCTCCTCTCATTATGCAATCATTCATCACCCGTTTCACATCCGCCAGTTTCACGGGCTTAACTAGAAACTCCTCCGCCCCTTCCTCCAAACAGCTGTAGATGAAAATAATGTTTTTAGCCTAGTTGTGCATGATCAAGCAAAGTGCAGATGCATTATCTAAAGTGATTCAGAACAACCAAGGGTTCAAAGTATGCCAACAGTCTCTTTTAAGTGAGGGTCTCCACATATTTTGTTCTTTGATGTACATGTTGAAATATGTCATGCAGAATCTCTGATTTTATAAAAGAAAATGCCTGAAACGTCAATAATTTCCAGTGAAACAGAATATATATATATATAATATGAAAGAAACCAGGAGATCCGGAGAATAAAAATCAGAATATTATTTAAGAGAAAAGACAAGTGATTCTTTCATTATTATCAAGATTTTGGGTGGTCTGTTTCCCACAAAAAAATTCAAACAAAATATAGAATCTTATCATTTTTGTCTTATTACAGTACTCATGAGATTTGGGTTAATCTTATAATGACTGATATGTTTTGATAAATCTTATCATATGCAATATTCCTTCATCTCAATTATCGTCCAGTAGCTTCAAGCCAAAGGGATTATTAGGCTAAAAAAAGAAAATACTTGCATATCATAATATCAATTTCCCCAGATTTCCTCAAAATGAATGTCATAGCCAAGATATGGTATATATTCCCAGATCCAAACAGATTTGATTTCCCGATAAAATCATCAGAACATACTGGCGTTCAATTAAGACTAGGAGATATACCTATCAATACGGGTGAGGATGTTCTCGGAGGACATGATCACCACAGGAATTTCTCTAAAGGTTGATGATCGCTGTTCCAACATCAAATGAAACATAATCAGTAATGGAATTCACAATAGTTTCATCTCCATCTTCAAATCAATTTTAGGATTAGAATGATCAAATAAACTTAGTAAAAAAGACCTTGATTTTCTTGAGGAGTTCATATCCAGTCATTCCGGGCATGGAGTAATCCGTAATTATAAGATTCACCTTCAAACCCTGTAATAGCAGCCATTTTAACACCACACACAATCAATCCTAAATTTCATCTAATATTTTATTCAATAGTTTGTTTGATTTTTATTATTTAATTTTCTATTATTTTCGTAGCAACCCAAACAGATAGAACTACTCACATTGAAACCCAGAGACCCTTTTTCTTCATCCAAACCAAGAAACTGCAAGGCTCTTGCCCCACTCTCCACAGTTGTGACTGCACGAAAACAAAGAATCAGACCAGACCCAATCTTCAAAATCAACAAAACCCCACAAGTATTGATCCAAAACAAGGTGGGGAAATGGAAACTAAGCTGTACCTTTACAAGAGGATATCTTTAGCAACTTTTCAATAACCTTACGATCGACGTGACTATCATCCACGGCAAGAACATGCAATTGAGACTCAGATGCTAAAACCTCACCAGCAACCTCCATAATCCAGTATGAGAGTGATGAGTTAAAAAGAAGAAGAGGAGGCTCTCTGTGTGTGTGTGTAAATGTGTGGTTTTAGAAACAAGGAAACAAGGGTTTGGATTTGGATTTTTAAATAAAGAAGAAAGAGAAAGAGTGTTTAAAAAGGAGATGTAAAGGCGAAGATTGTGAAGATCCATCCAAATCCAATATCGTAGAGTAAGATCTTAGCAAATCTTTTAAAGCAGGAGAGGGAGCATTATCCCCCACTTGTCTCTTGTCCTGTCAAATTGACTAAATACTTCCATGTGTATATATATATGTAAAGAAAAAAGAAAATGTAAATGGCAGTGTTAACCCTGTACGTAAAAATCACCGAAAATGGAGGCAGAAGACAAATCGTATAGAATAAATTTAACAGAGGATTTCGGGTTTTAGATTTGGCTTTGACTCTGTCTGATAGATACTGAGAGCGTAGAGTAGTTGAAACCGGCACAATTAGTAGTAGTATTTGGAAATGGAAATAAAATTCCCGTCTTTCTGTCCAACAGGCATGGATTACTGGTGGGTCAGTTTCGATGGGCTTTTTTTTTCCCACGCGTCATCTCTTTGACCACCGTTTTATCAAATGGCCTTTTTGTCTTAAAAGAATAACTCAACACTCTCCTTCACTGTATGGTTGAATTACATAAAGGTAAACCATGTAATCATTCACATTTTTTAATCATAATCATATTCATAACATTTCTTTTCTCCTTCATAATTTCATTCCACAATTACAACAAAACCAAGGAAGCAATAAACAAAGCTCTCCTAGAAGACAAAGGTGGAGAACCCACCTAAAAGGAAACAAAGAAGAGATTGCGGTATGAACATGGCACACCCAAACATCAATGTATAAACTTTAATGCGGTAGTAGATGAATTCCTAAACAGAATGAATAGTTGCAACGAGGTAAAAAAAACCAAGTTCCCATGAAAAACTCGATAGGCGGCCAATGTCATTATGGAGTGAGGACTTAGAAAATCAAGTCACCATTGGACTTGAGTGTCACGGTTGTAGAAGGTTCTTTAATTGACAGAGGAAGCATTGCAAGCAATAAATGTAGCAAAAAAAAGACATAGAGGAAGATTGGAATAGATTTTATAACATTAAGTATAATGGTAGATGATTGGTACGGTGAAGAAAAGGAACTGTGATTAATAATATGACTAAACAAAAAAAAAATTTGAGACAATCATAGAGAGAATTTTGAGAAATAGAAAGTCAAAGTAGCAAAAATCTTATCACCGGATGTGAAAATCTCTTATTTATAGTATTTTAAAATGAAAGTTACAAAGTTGACAATTAATGAAGTAATCATATATATATAAAAGAATTATAAGAACATACATGAAAACTTCCAGTTTTGGGATAATTGTTTGAATTCCAAAGTACTTCCTTTTAGTTTTATTAAAGTGGATCTTTTTTTTTTAAATTAAGTTTTAAATTTAATTTTCTTGCTATTATTAATAATAGTTCATCGGGCAAGAAACAAAAAAAAATCTTATTCTATTTTATTTTGTTTGTTATATATATATATATGATAACATACATACACATATATAATAAAATAGAGTTTTGGAATAATTTTAGTAACAATTAGTTCTAAACCAGTTCTAAAATATTTGTAGTCAACATAATTTAATTTCGTAATCAAATTATTAAAAAAAATTATAAAAAATAAATAGATACATAAAAATAATTAAATGTATTATAATTGATGCATACAATTGGCTCGCACACAAGTATGTAAACTAGTGTATAATTTATAAAAGAAGTTATAGGAGTATAGAAACTTTTAATTCTAAATAATTTTTTGAATTTCAAAATCTTCTTTTTTGATCATATTTAAAGTAAATCCACTTTCAAATTAAATTTTAAATATAATTTTATTACCATTAATAATAAATCATCAAATTTAGTGCATATTTCACATTAAAATCACCAAATCAAATGGAAACCAATTTTGAAGTATACCACCAATTTTCTATTTAAATAAATTTAATATGAATTACTCTCTTACATTAAAATTAAACTTGCAAATATTGTTTCATGTTCTATTTAATTGGTTAATATTTTATTAAATTTTAAATATGAAATAAAATGTTTTCAAAATTTTCATTTTAATTTATAAATATTTGGCATATATTTTAATATAATTGATTTATATTAATACCCACTTAAATCTCACTAAATTAAACATTTTGAAATAATAAAACTTTTATGCTATTTTGAAAGATTCAAGATTCAAATAATTGAGATTTATTTTACAAATATTGTTTCCAAAATAGAAAGCACAAAGATTTAATTATTTTATAATTTAATATTTTTTATTTGATACACATAATTAAATCAATGCATCGCACAAGTATATAAACTAATGAAATCAATATTGTTCAATTATAGGCTTTTTTTTTTTGTCAAATCACTAAAAAGTAGATTGAAAAGTTAATATTTGTAACTTTACTAACATGGCATACACGTGGATTACCACGTGATTGACATAAAATTTTAGTTTTTTTTTTTATTTTTAAAATTTTAAAAAATTAATTAAATGTTAACATATCATCTATCTGGTAATTCATGTGTACACCATGTCATCAAAGTTAAAAAATGTCAATTTTTTTTATCTATTTTAGGATGATTTGACAAAAAAATGCAAGCTTACTCGCTAAAAAAGGTAAAAAAATAAATTGAATGCTAAAATATATATATATTTTTGATAAAATTGGAGAACTAAATATATTATTATACCTTTAAAAAATATAAAATAAAAAAATTAAAAGTGACAAGTGAAAAATGGGTGCCGCCCCTTATTGGGGACAACCTTTTATAATTAAATTATTATTTTTTATTTTTATTAAAAAATAATTAAAAATATAGCAGATGCATACTTTAAAAATTAAAAAACGTGTACTTCAAGTACAAATTTAGAAAAAAAAAATCAAAGTAGAAAAACAAATCAACTTTATATGTCAAATTATAAATTAACGCTAATAGAAATATTAACAGTGACTTTATAAATTATAATAAAATTAAATATTTACCCCAGCAGTTAAATTTTTATAAAGTAACATCCCAAGTACATAATTACCGTAACATACTTATACACCAATTCAATATTACTTCATTTTTAAGGTACCAATTAAACCGGTTTTATCACCAGTTTCCGGTGAAATCAGTCCATAAATATCAAATATCAATGTTAAACCTAACACAGTTAATTTGCATAATTATTTCGATGAAAAGAGATTAAAACAGCAACTCCTCGCTTAAAACGTCTCCTAGTACATCGTCTACGTAACTAATTTTGTTGCTTATATTGTACCACTTTTCAATATTTTCCAGTACAATAACCCATTAAACCATAAGCAATAGTGATGGCTTGGGCTTTTCAACTCCCAATGAAAATTACACCATGCAAACCCAAATTCCACATCTATAAACAAAACTACATCACGCAGAAGAAGCATACCCAGACTTTGCAATTTACACATTTTGAACAACTACATTCAAGCCCAATAGTCCACAGTACCAAAGTCATTACCCCATTTTCTGTTTATTCCCTAAACAATACCTTACCGTAGAGATTTACTCATGAACTTGACATCAACCCAATACTAGAGGCAGAAAATCAATGGGATTGACTTTTGAGATTGAAAGTAGTTTCTCTTCAAAATAAATTAGTCATACTTAACCACAGTGTCAATGGGTCCTGTAAACGTTATAATCACCTAGAACTGCAGTAGTTATATATCATTAGTAGAAAATACCCACCCATAAAACGGTCCAAGACAACATTCCAATAGCAGACCAAATGTTCCAGAATACATACAAGGCTTTTCTTCTTAAGACCGTTTGACCTACCTAGCAATTTCGGTCAACAGAAAAATCACAGCGAAGCACAAGCAAAAGATGAATGACATTGTAGCCTGTCACTGGTTATCACATGGGCCAGTAGAGGTGAAAGTGCAACATCAAACTTCAACGCTATCTCTGTGCCAACACCTTATAAAAACATTGATATCAAAGTTGGCAGGAATCACAACTGTTGCAGATGAACTACAATTACAGTTCATAAATTAAATAGGATTAGAATTCAACATCAACCCCAGAAACCATATCAGGTGAGGAAAAAAGCTTCAGTATCAAAATTAGGTGAAACAAAATAGAACTGAAAAAGAAAAAAAGGCAAGAAAGATTTGCACTAAAAACCAGTATGGGCACCAATTTCTAATGTCTAGGCAACATAGAACATAAGTTCTCCAACAGTTAACAATATCTACAAAGGGGAAGGTGATCTGCTCCAAAAACTAATTCAAGGCACAATGGCTTGAAAATGCTGAAGAGATTTTTTAGGATACAATTGATAAGAGTAAGATGTGGGGGTCGGAGACTATGAACATCAAATGGCTCACTTACCACCCATCCTCTAAGAGCACACAGGGTAGATGACCTCTGGGGTTTTAGCTAATTCCCATCCCTGAATACCTGAAATAAAATAAATATAAATTGTCACAAAAAATCCATAATTCTAATAATATAGTTTGGCTCCCCTTTGCCACTATCAAGTGTATGGAAATGGTAGCATGCAAGAAAAAGAAAACACAGGTATTGTTAAAGGAAACTGAAAAGAATGCAAATGACACATGCCTTGAGTCATCAGAATGTGACATTTAAGGATTCTTGATTACTACTGCCATGAAGATTGCTTGTATCCATTCCATCCTCCCTCGGGTTCCTTCCTTTTCAAAATACCACCAGGAACCTGATGGATTCTTGCTTGCTCCTCTGCCTGGGGATGTGAAGTGGCAACAGACAGTTGCCTTGAGGCAAGAGGTACCATCTCATCTCTTCCTTCAATGTCTGGGCCTCCAGGCCCAGCATTTAAGTCTAGACCTTGCCTTCCCCAATGCCTACCATTCTCAGCACCACTACTATGACTACCATCAGGAAGGCTAACAACATAGGGCCTTGGGTAATGGGATGGAACAGAACCAACAGGTCGTAATAATTGCGAATGAACTGGAGGAAAACAAAACCTCCCACCAGGAGATGAATCAACATAAGTAGATGAACCAGCAGAAAAGCTAGTTGAAGGAAGAGGGAATGTTGTTCCAAAAGGGAAAAGAGGGTATTGGAAAGGAGTTGATGGGAATGACACTGCTGGAGCAGATGACAACATGGGTTCCCTATATACATCAGGATTAAAAGGGGTGGCACCAACAGGTGGGCCCAAAACCCTTTGTGGCCCACCAGTTGCAACAATTGGAAAAGGCTGCTCTCTGTCGGGCAAGATCGATTGGATTGTGATAGATGAGTATGTATTCTCGGTAGGAAACCATGATGAGAAATTTCCCATCTCCGTACCATTCATCCGCAAGCTGGAAACTGATGGTTGAGATGGGGCATTGCTGCTTCTAGCGTTATGGCTAAATAGTGATGGATCAATGCTTATCTCATCAACAGCAGGTCCATTGTTCAAATCAAAGTCCCTACGGACAGTTACTTCACTATTAAGAATCCCAGACAATGATTTTATAGGCTGCATAGGGACATCCAGTCTCCGACTAAACCCAGTAGACTGATTACCAAAATCAGCTGGCTCATCAACTCTATTCAAATCAAGATCAAGTCCCCCGGATGACCGAATGGATGGAGAACCCACCATTCCACAAGTTAAATCACAAGTACTTGTAAGGTCCAGTGCAGAGTCTGTGCCCTTAGCAAAACTTCGGGAAGCTAGATCCTGAAGCACTCTCTCATCAGGTACATTCAAATCAATATCCAAAGGAGGACGACTTTGTTTCCTAGTACTAACATCAGCAATAGAAGTGTTGCTTGTACCCAGAGGGATATCCAAAATCTTTCTGGGCTCAGCTGGCCGAAATGCACTTGTGGCTGCTGATCCCTTCCAACCAAGTGCCCCTTTGGTCCGCAAAAGGTCATCTGGGGGAACAAAAGGCCCTTTAGCAGCAGCAGCAACAGTAATTGTAGAAGGGACACTGCTAGCCACAGAAGAAACAGGGAAAGGCAATGAGCTAAATTGGACAGGAGCTGAACATCCTGATGCTGTCAAGTTATTTGGATCCCCAAATTTCCCCTCATCTGCATTAAAGCCTTCATTCAAGTCAAATTCAACTTTTGTATCTATATCTGTACCACCTGTAACAGGAGCATCTCTAGTGGCTGATGTCCCTTCCACTTCATCTGCCTCTTCGCCGGTCAAATTAGACCCCCTTGGCCACATAGGTTGCTCTGTTTCCATTACAGTAGGTGATACACATGGAGATGGTCCAGCACGTGGTTCATTTCCCTTACGATCTTCTAAATTCTCCTCCACATGCTCACCTTTCTGAGCATTGACAGCTGAACCAACAACGAATACAATTAATTACCAATTGATGATGTAAACTAAATTGAAAAAGAAAAAGGACTTAATTTGATGTGAATTTCATAATTAATTAAGAGAACAATAAGAGAAGCATTACTTTCCCATTCACCTGCATTACTAGGAGCATCACTCTCAACATCCTTCTCAGCCTTCACTTCATCAACATTTTCCAGAACCGTATCTTTACCAAAACCAGGAGGCAAAGTTTCTGTCACTGTACCATTGATGGAATGTCCAACTACTGGTGACTTCTGATGAGTCTGTGAACTTCTTTCCGAACCTTCAAGGGCATTTTTCTTGTTGTCAGCATCAACTTCAACAGAAGGTACAGATGAAGATCCTGGAACAACTTCTTTCTCAACTTTTACAAACAGACCTACGACCTTATCTTCATTAGCCACAGAAGAGCACCCTTTTTGTTTAGTATCCAAACTGCTATCACCATCCACTCCACCTGCCTTTTTCTCCAGATGCTCTTTGCAATCTCCAATATCAGTAGTTTTCTCCACAGTGCTTGCAGAGGGCAAATTGATTAAAGTGGTGGTTACATTTTCCTTTAATTTATCATTTTCAAGACATGGGTCTCCAGTGTACGGAATACTTAAAGACGTTAAATGTTCATTCAGTTCTCTAGATTTTTCTAGAGAGGAACCAATCTTGCTGTCTGCATTCCTGGCCCATGAATTACCACCAACTGCCTGCTTCAAATGCTCATCATTGGCACCTTCAACAGACTGATTTTGATCTCGAACAACCTCATCCCCAGAAGAAGGTTTTAGTTTTGTATCATTGCCTGTGTCAGAGAGCTCAACAAAAGGGGCCTTTCTTTGTGGAGATTCTATCAGTGAAGCCACATCCACTCCAGTAGCCACACTAGCAAGAAGATTCATTCCAGCATCATCTCCAACAGGCATGCACACATTTGATTCAGAGAACTTGACACAACTATCAATTAGAGCATTTATGGAGCTGAAAGAAGGCTCCTGCATTTTCCCTGATTTATGTTCATTTCCAGAAGATGAAGCAGTTTTAGTAACTTCATTTGTTTTCCTAGCCCCTTCTCCAGTCCTACAGTTTTCTTCATCAGGAACAGCTGCAGGTGAACCATCTCCCTCATCAAACCCCGTCAGCATGTCTTTTAAGTCATTGCTCTGCCACGATTCAGTATTCACATCAGTAGTAACATTTGTCCGGTAACTATCATTCTTCTCCTTCAAGTTACGATCGAATTGTTCCTGTGTCTCTGAAAGCACAGGAGAAGAAGCCCTGCTATTCATGACAGAGTGATCTTCAAGAGATCCTCCACTGGCACTTTGTACTGGACTTCTACCTCGATTTGGGATCTTAACAATGAACTTATGACTATTAGACACAGCCATAGGAGCTTCCACAGCCCTTTCACATGCTAAACCAGACTGTGATATTTTTTCTGATGCAAGATTTCTGTTAAAGGAAGAATTTTTGCCTGATCCAGTTTCCCTTTGAACTCCAGATGACCCTGGGAAACCATTATTGGATTTCCGGTGTCGGGAAGAATTACCCGAGATCTTAGAGACTGATCCAGAACCAGCTGCAGAACTTCTTGCATCCTCCTTTATAGAAAGTCCACCAGCCTTTGCATGGTCACTAGAACAAGACTGACTATTGTTGTGGGACTGACTCGAACTGCTGCTTTTCTCATCCTTTGCTGTTGTTTGAGGATCAGAGGTGCCAACAACAGCAGCATTTCGTGCTTGCACATCTTTTAAATTTGCAATGGCAGAAGCAGGTGATATTGCGGCCTTCATAGATCCCAGTGATGCAGAAGTAGACTTGGTAGCACTCTCTCCTTGAGCAAGCTTAACAGAACCAGTTTTAGAGGCAGAAACCTGTGTGACTGAATTCTTCA
The DNA here is from genome assembly GCF_007990345.1 of Gossypium hirsutum. Lineage (NCBI taxonomy): Eukaryota > Viridiplantae > Streptophyta > Magnoliopsida > Malvales > Malvaceae > Gossypium > Gossypium hirsutum. The sequence goes on from NC_053432.1 coordinate 77,139,688, forward strand.
TGGCAACCTCAGATGATCCAGAATGCTTGTTTCCACTGTGAGAAACCTCCGAAACTCGAGACCTTGCAGGCCAGGGAACAGCTTGGTTTGAGCCACACTTGGCATCCATCTCAGCCTCAACTCTTTTTTTCCACGTATCAACTAAACTCCTTGCTTTCTTCTGTATATCTATGTTCTTATGAGTGCGCAAATGATTCACAGACTTGCCAATGTTACACATCTGTAGAGCTGTGAGATTTACAGGTAACTTATCAAGTGCTCGGAGTAAGGTTAATAGAAAATCATCAACTGATCTATCATCCTTGGAGCCACTACCATCACCAATCTTCCCTTTGTGGACTTCCTGGAGCCATTCATCAAAAACACGCAACCCTCTGAGCTGAACAAAATGACTAAGACAGTCAAACTTGTCTGTAGCTGATATTACACTAGCAAGCATTGACCGGCTCACCAAGTCTATTTTCTTTTCATTTCTCTCAGGCACCATGAGATGAATCAATTTCTCAACTCCTTCATAATCTTCTAGGCCCCCCTTTTCAGCGATCTTTGCAATCTCAATTTTTAAATTAATTTCTCGTCTACCATGACCAGAATCCCCATCATCTATTTTACTAGTGCATTCCCGCTTGACAGGCTCGGAACCTTGATCACCACGCTCCCTTTTCTTTCCCTTACCCTGAGAAGGAAATGAAGCACTGTTTTGTACACTCTCTAAACTAGGTTTTAACTGTGATGTAGATGTTGGACCATTCACTGGCTTTGGAGAACATCCATCTGGCTGGACTGTAGCTTGCATTTCTAAACGTGTCTTATATAATATATTATCTACTTCCTCTTGATGTTCCTGTAAAAGTCAGCAATATCAATTGTGAAAGTTCAAATTTGGAATAGATTATACACCTTAAAGAGAATCTAGAACTCACATTAATGTAATCTCGATCAGTTAGCCACCATAAACACTTGTTTGTAATGTCATAAACTCGCCGGCAAACAAGTGAGCAAATCCCAGATGGAAGTTCAACGTCTTTAGGAAGAAATGCAACTTTACACGGATGGAGTAATGATGCAGCAGGAATCTCATCCTTATGAAAGGAATAAAAGATTTCGTTTGGCGCAGCTTCCAGCAGGATGCCTTCGCCAAGCTTTACTTCAGCGGGTCGATAAAGCCAATTCACGCCCAACTTTAACTTATTTTCTTTGCTTGCAGTCAGGCAACGAATTATTCCAATGAAAGGTGGAGAATCTAGAGCTGGTTTGAAGAGAGCACAGTCACCAATTCTGATATTGCGTCCATCCTATAAGGGGGAAACCAGGCATGCAAACTTCACCAGTGAGAATATATATATAAACAATTTGGTTAAAAGAAATAAAAAGGGAGAAGAAGAGGAAGAAGAAGAAGCTTGATCAACACCTCAAACTTGCATTAATCAGTTACTTCTAAAAACTATCAACTTAGCTACATAGACTGAGCAACCTAACAGCAGTACAAATGGCAATTCGATACAGACAAAACCAGCACAAATCAACAACCTCATCCAGCAACTAGTAATTGCTTAAACAATTAGATATGATGATGATTCCAAGAATCCATCTTTATTAGATAAGAACATCGTCTAAATGCGTAATTGCAGAAAAAAGATGCATATAACGGCAATTCAAGCCTAATTCGTAAATCAACTATAATTCTATATGAGCAAATTCCACAAGACTTCACCACTAGCAAGAACAAGGTTCATATGCATTCAAAACCTGCTATACTAATATCAGGGAAACCATTATACATCTAGACTGAACAAAAACTTAACAATTCGCATACTGATAATAGGTTGTTTATATCACGCACTCCTCTTTAAAGCCTTGGATATGTCTTAGGTACTGCTTCAACAGACATCATTATCATATAAATATGACTCCGTTGAAGATGTCCAATACATTTCTCTGGACTAATTTTTGACATATTTTATCAGAGAAAACATCCAGCATAACAAAAATCATGTTCCTTCTCACTCATATACAACTATGTCAAAACCCGATTCCAAATGGGAAGACCAATACACTTGCGTTATCTAGGACAACTATCTTTTTACACATAATAGAACAGGATGCATTACAGAAACTCGCAAGACTTGCCATATACAGAAAGACCAGAAGCAAATATTGCATTTACCACATCCCAGGTCAACTATTGGAGCAATAACTCCCCAAAAAATGTATCCTTATTTTTCAAGCTCTTCCAAAATTGGAATAATTTTCCAATACAATTATAAATCATAATGCTGGTGATTACTCCTTAATCATCATTCCTACCTAAAGTTAGCAAATTCCTAATATTCAGGTTCATTAGCAAATTCCTAATATTCAGGTTCATTTACATCAATCTGTCTAAAATCCAAATATTTCTATTGTGTCCAAAACACTTTCTACCTGGAACTTAAATTAGCTTGGACAAAGAAAACCCACCCCATGGCAGGCTGAATGATTATAGCTACATGTCCACAATTAAAAGTTTCAGATAAGTTAGTAGGATATTTCAGCTGTAGAATAGCTTCCAGAGGAGAAAATGAAAAAGAAGTTATTGTTATTTTAGGACACTAACCCATCTGAAGAGAGACACCCTTCCCTATCTTACCCAACTTATTATGTGGTACAATCGTTCTTCACAGCTGCAACACTATATGATCCGCAAAACCAAGCCTAACAAAAATGTCTTGCACATATACCTCAGTAAAACAGTCAACCCAAAACATAAAAACTTAAATGCCTTCATATGAGTCAGTTAAAATTTCGAAAAATGTCCAAAACAATTCAGACAACTGACTAGATTTTACTCCAAACGAGCTCAACAAATCATCCACAAAGTTTAAACCAAGCCAACAAAATTGACGAAATTTGCGACTATTTCAACACTTCCCCTCATCAATCAAGACACCATCTCAAAATTCTCAAGCAAAATCGAACCTCTTCATTTACCAAAATCGATATGATAAAGCACCTCTCACCAAATCACCTGATAAAACAAACCAACAAGCGAACAAAAAGGAAAACCTAGAAAATAAAAAAAAATCCAATCAAATCAAATTAAGTGAAATTGATTTAGAAAGTTATACCTTTGAAAATGAATTAACGGTAGAGGAAGAAGAAAAAGAGAGCGAAGCAACACCATCACCACTCAGAACCTCCGTTGCACGTGTAGGGACTGTCCACATCAGCCGTGCCTTTTTCCTCTCCTCATCTCCTCCCCGCCCATGCATAGCCTTGCATTTTTCCCTTCGAGTACCATCAATCCGCCCTCCTAATGGCTATCTTTCTTTTTCCCCTCTTGAATTCCAGCTCCCCTTATTTCACCAACTCAAGCCCTAGATCACCAACCCCTACCTCTGTCAGAAATCTTCCCTTAACCAAACCCTAATTTCCCCAATCACAAATCCAAAAACCTAAATCCCTTCGACCGTGATTCTTCCGTTACCCAATCTAATTCAACCTTCTGCGTTCGATTTCTTAAGCCGCCTTTCGATCTACATAAGAAAATAAAAAAGAGAAGTTAAAATTTAAAAGGAAGCAAAAACTTGCTCTATTTCTAGAGAGAGAGACATAGAGAGGGACGGCAAAAGAAAAGGTGCACTTCGATACATGGTAGGGCAGAGCGGGCAATGGGTTTGGGCAGATCGGATAGTTCGGGCGAGTTTTTAGCAATAGCAAGATAAAGTCACGGATAAGCAATGATTTAAAAATCGGTTCATTAGTTAAGTCGTTTATACTTGGTTCGGTTCATTTCTATTTATTTTATAAATTATTAGGAAGCCCAGTTCAAACACTTTTAAGCTCGTATTAAAATTCTGGAAGCCCAAACATTACCCCTTTATGCCTTTACTAAGAATTTTGAATACCTTTTTCACATAAATTAACATACAAACTTCTTTTTTACTTCGGGGTTTTTTTCTTCCTACGTTACGCTCAAAACTTATTACATTTTCTCAGTTTCTTAACTAAATTTTATTTTGACAAAAAACTCATTTAAATCTTATTTGAAAATTTCTTTTATAATTTTTTGTTCTTTTCGATTTTATAATTTTTTCATAACAATCTTGGAGTACATCGTAATCTCACCTTAATGGAATCCAAGTTTAAGGACTAAATTGAAAAAAATTGTCAAATTCTAAGACTAACGTAGAAAGAAAAGTGCAATGACCAAGTAGGGAAAAGTTGCAAGTTTAGAGACTAAATGTTGTTTTATCTTTATCTTATTTATATTGGAGCAAACTACATTTGTAGTCACCCAATTGTTAGTAAGTTTTTCTTTTTTGGTCACTCAATTGTGAAAAGTTATAAAATGATCATCCAATTATTTGATTTTTTTTCTTTTTTGGTCAATGACCTTCAATTGCTTATGAATAGATGATGTGGTATATTTTAAAATTGGCATAATAACAATTTTAACCCTAAATACTTATACATTGTGTCAATTTAGTCTTGATTACAAAAATTTTAACTCACAACGTTTACACATTGTGTAATCCAATCTGTTTTTAAAAATTGATTTTTTTGTGACCCTTTCACTTAAAAAACTAAAAATATCTGTTAACTATATTTGATAAAAATATATATACCAAAAATAAAAACACCCGAAAATCAAATATAATAATTTTCATATTTTCTCATTCTTTTAAAATTAATCATTAATGTCATAAATAAAAGTAAAAATGTAAAAAAAAAAGACCAAATTATACAATGTGTAAATGTTGAGGGTTAATTTTTTTTAATCATACTAAACGACACAATGTATAAGTGTTGAGAGTTAAATTTGTTATTATGCCAAATTTAAAAGTTGCCAAGTTATCTTTCCATTAGTAATTTAATGACTGGTGTTCAAAAAAGAAAATTTTGAATAGTTGGGTGACTGAAAATATCAGAGCTATGGTTTAGCTGGTTCTTGGACTGAACGTAGCATATGTGAAGTCTAGAAATACATGCCATTATATAACCTGTGATGGTGTAATATCTCCCGACTTTGATGAGAATTGTTTCACAAATAGACAAAGATGCTTTCCAACTGAGCTAATTCCGATAATTCTGAAAGTGATGTTCAAGTATCCGAGTAAAATGTTACTTACAATGAAATAGACTTCGAAAAGGTACAGATAAATGTTTTATAGTATATGAGAATGATAAATGTTATGTTATATGAGTATATACATGAAAGTTGATTTGTGAGACTTTACAATCTCCACCCCCTTATTAGTACAATTATATGTAATGAAATTCATAAGATTTATATTGATTTAGTTCAAAAATGTGGAACTGAAGAATTCAGTGGCTGAATGATAAATAAAGTAGTTAAAACTGAGAATGGGTTAGTAATTAAACATGAGTTCTGAAGAGAGATATCAGATTTTTTTTTTGAAAAACTATTTGAGATACGCAGTGCCACTGTTAAATAAAGAAGTTATTTATAGGTAATCGACTTATTCAGATATGGTATCTATAGAATGAGTTAACTAAAAATTTCTTCCAAATAAGCTTCGTGAGTGAATTGGATGATGTGAAATTATTGATATGTCACTGGATTAGTGATGAAATTGCAAAAATATTTGAATACAACTATTATAATCGGGTATCTTACAGCAATTTCTTCTAGGTATTTTATGTGAGTATTTTATATGTATTGTTATTCTCAAAGGTGTATATATATAACTGTTTATGTTCAGATGCTATAATCATTATATGGAAAGGTTGTTTAAACATGGTAATAGACAAAAATTATTGTAAGTCTGGTTAATTCATGAACGGTATTGCTATATCTTTCTCGGGTTTTTCTGATTCAGAATGTTTGATAGAAAATTTCATGATGAAATTCATATGATACTATTTTCTACTTCTGTTGGTTGAAGTTCTGAATAGCAAATGTGCAAGTTACACTGTTTTTATTATGACTGTTTATAGTGTGAATGTGCAATATTACTCTTTTGGACTTTCTTTGAGATGTCATCAATCTTTTTATTATTCAATATGGATTATCTTCTCGGAAATTCAATATAATTTCACAACTTGAATTTCATTATCTCGGTTTTCTTGTCATTATTATGGGTTGTTTGTAAGGAATATTCATTGATCGAAGGTAATTACATGTTTTACTACTATAAATCCTAATTTGATCATGGAAGTCAAGTGATATGGATTTCAAATTAAAAAATTTTTATTATGACATGTCTATTATAGAAAGATGTGAGATTGGAATGGATCGATAAATGGTAGCAAAGTTTCGATCAGTTGCAAGCTCTGTTGACCGAAGTATCAGTTCTGGTTCAGCCTAAATCAGGTAAGGAATTTATTATTACAGTGATACATCCTTGAATGGATTAGATTGTATTTTGATGAAGGAAGGCAAAGTAATGGCCTATAGACAGACAAAATTTCAGGAAAAGAATTATCTGATATATGATCTTGAGTTGGCAACTATTGTGTTGGCATTGAGAATTTAACAACATTATCTTTGTGGTGAAAAATACGATATATGTACTGATCATAAAACTTTAAAGTATCTGATGGTGTAGAAAGATCTGAATCTGATACAGCGCAGATGGCTTGAACTATTGAAAGACTCTGACTTGATAATTGAGTAATATTCTGGAAAATATATATAGTTGTTGATATTCTAAAAAGAAAATCTTTGTTTGTTTTATAAGCAATAAACATCTGATTGTTGTTATCTGATGAAAGATTAATTTTGGTTGAGGAAAGCTAAACCGATGTTTCTACAACAGATTAATGAAGCTTAGAAAGGTGATAAAGAGTTATAAGTTAAATGGGTACAAAGTAAAACAACTTTTATTTAGAATTTCAAACTGAATTTGATAATTGGTAGTTATTCAAAGGAAGAATATGTGTACCAAAGAATTTAGAGCTTGTAACGGAAAATTTTATATGAATGCTCACAGTGGTACTATATTTGTTTATTCGATGAATGATAAAATGCATAATAATTTAAAACAGATATAATGGTAGTCCAGAATGAAATGTGGTATTTCTAAAATTGTATCTAAATGCTTTATATGTCAGTAAACTAAAGCTAAGCATCAGATATTGCTACCTTCGGGACTGTTATAGCCAGTGAATATACTGAAATAGAAATGTGATAAAGTTATTATGAATTCGATATCGGGATTATCCCTGTCTATGAAAAGAAAGATACTATTTGAGTAATTGTTGACCATTTGACCAATACTGTATAGATTATCCTGATATGAATGGGTTTCTTACTTAATAGATTATTTGAATTATTTGTTCCTGAGATTGTCAGATTTCATGATATGCTAGTTTCCATTATTTTTTACTGAAATCTAAGATTCTCATTCTGATTCTGGAACAAATTTCAAGAAACTTTGGGTATGTGGTTATATTTTAGTACTGTATGTCATTTTCTGATGAATGGTTAATTTGAATTTGTAATTTGAATTCTTGAAGATATGTTCTGGTACTATATTCTAAAAATTTGAAGGCAATTGGAAAATAAATGATTGCTGTGGGTTGAATTGCGTACGATACTAATTTTTAGTCAAGTATTAAAATGGTACCGTATGAGACTCTGTATGACCATGAATGCAAAACTCTATAGTATTGGATTGAGATTAGTAAAAAAAAGTGAAAGGGATCTGAGATAGTTTTAAGAAAATTTCTGATAGTCAAAGGTCTTGTGCGGATCTTAGATAAAAAGAAATGGAGATCTGAGATAGTGACAAAATATTCTTGAAAATTTTGTCATGGAAGAAGTTCTCCAATTTTAGCTGTAAAGGTGAATTAAGTCCGCAGTTTAACAGGTCATATTAGATTATTGAAAAGAATTGGAATTGTTGCATATCAATTGGTATTGTTGTTAGAGCTTGATAGAAGTTATAAATGTTATTTATGTGTATATGTTTCGACGGTATCGATCAGATCTGTCACATGTTATTTCTCTGATAGTATTAGAATTCAGCTTGACATGACTTTCAGTGAGCGATTGGTTGAAATTTTGGCATGTAAGGTGGAGGAAAATTATGAGAAATATAATACCTAAACTTCTTTACTGGTGAGATTTTCGAGGACGAAAATTCTTAAGGGGGAGAATTGTAATAGCCTGAATTTCAGTGATGTTGAAAACTATGGTTCGAGGCCACTAAATTCGGCAAATGAGCTTATAAATTTTATTATTTAATATTTATGTGTTAAATGTGGTTTTTAAAAGATATTTAAATTAGTAAATGTGTGTTTGTAAAAATTTATTAGGTCAATTAATTGAGAAAAAGAGATATCGAGACCTCGGTGTTATAAACTGGCCATAAATATTTTTAAAAATATTTATGGAGTGTCAATATGGTAGTATTAAAGTTTCGTCAGAAAATTTTAACGTTTCGGTAGTCAATTGATTAAAAAGGACTAAATTGAAAAGGTGCAAAACTTACTAAAGTGATTAAATTGCCTAATAGTAAATAAAACAGGACTAGAAGAGCAAATAGACCATCCTAAATGGCTAAGGCGGCATAACGCGAAAAAAATCAAAAATATTCATGTGATTAGGGATAAAATTGGAATTAAAATAAAGTTTATATGGTCAAATGTTATTTTAATTGTTTCTAGACATTTTCTTGCTGGTCTTTCATATTTTAGCTTCAAGTAAGTTCAATTATTGCTTTTTCTTTGAAAGTTTTATGTTTTTGGACTTTTACAATTAGGTCCAACTTGTTATTTCATTAGTTTTGTATTTTGTTGGAAGTTTTGGAAGATACCATTGATAAGTTCATATGATTTTAGTTATTTGATGATGAAATTGAGATGAAATTGAGATGTTAATGGATAGGGGTGTGCAAAATTCGGGTAAAACCGAAAAAACTCGGTTAACCAGCCGAATTCGGTTAATCGGTCGGTTAACCGAATTAATTCAGTTGGGGGTCGGTTAAATATTTTTTGAGTTTTCAGTTAACGATTAATTAGGTTCGAAACCGGTTGGTTAACCAAAAAAAATTCAGTTAACCGAAGAAAATTAATAAAAAATTTATAATATATAAATAGCACACTATTCATTCAAACCCAATCCAACATAAACCCAAATACCAAATCTAATATATATTAACTTAAGTACCCAACCCAACCCAACCCAATTACCCAACCCAATCATAAAAATTACTAACAATTTAATAAATAAAAATAAAAATCTAAAACTAAAAATAAAAATAAAAATAAAAAACATATAATTTTATACAAATAATTCGGTTAATTTGGTTAATTCAGTTAATTTGGGTAATTCGGGTAATTCGGTTAATTCAATTAATTCGGTTAATTTTATACTTATTTTAACCAAAAATTAAAAAAAACATATAATTTTCGGTTAATTCAGTTAACCGACCGAATTAACCGAAAAATTTTCGATTCGATTAATTTTTTTGAAAAAATTTCGGTTCGGTTAACGCTTAAAATTTTTGAAAGGTCTGTTAATTCGGTTAATTTTATTTCAAGTCGGTTAACCGATTGAACACTCCTATTAATGGATATGTAAAGGTACCTTATTAAAGAATTTTGAGTGAAATCATGATTTAGGGATAAAATTGTAACGTTGTTGAATTTGAAGAAAATTCTGAAATTTCATGGAATTCAAGGGCTTCTATTGTTATATATGAAAATATTTAGGCTTGGAACAAGGAATAAATTGCATGAATTTTATGTTCCGAGCCTAGGAACAAAATTGTCATTTATTAAAAGTTTAGGGGCAAAATGATAATTTTGCCTAAAATGTAAATTGGATTAAATTGAGTATGAATTTCATTAAATTGATGTTAAATTTACTCATATAGATTTGGGTAGTCCGAATATGGAGTTAGAGCGAGGAAATGAGAAAATGTCGAATAAATATATTTTATGTACACGAACAACTATCGAGGTAAGTTCGTGTAACTTAATTATATATGTTAATATGCTTAAATTGAATTGTATGAATGTGATGGTATATATATGTGTGTGATGATATATAAATCATATATATTTTATGAAATTAAGGATGTTCAATAAAGCCCAATAAATGATAATATCCCATAAATGGTAAGTCCCGGTTGAATAATGATTATTGAAGGATAGTGGTGATTTCCCTATATGAGATGAGATCTTGCATGTGTAGCAAAAAGGATTTAGCTCGGATGAGTAATCCATTGATCTCATTATGGAAAAGATTTAGCTTGGACGGGTAATCCGAAATGGGTCTCTCGAGCATTTGTTTCAATTAGGATTTAGCCTGGACTGGTAATCCTAATTGACTAGATTTAGCCTGGACTGGTAATCCCAATTGACTAGATTTAGCCTGGACTGGTAATCTGACAAAGCCCTTAGAGTATATGCATTATAGACAGAATTTAGCCTGGACTGGTAATTATGCTGTATAATATGTGGCTCGAGAGTGTACCTAAAAGGTACTACTGGATATGAATTGACGGATTATGATTTGTACACTATGAGTGTACTACATGAGAATCCATCGATCATTTAAATAAATTCAACAGGCAAAGTTCTAATATGAGCAAATATGAAATTGAGATAAATGGTTATAGATTGAGACATGATATGTGGAAATATGAAAATATGTTACATGAAATGAAATATAGAAGTGTGAGATGTTTATATATGAACATGGAATTGTTTGATGAATACATTCATCTATGAGAATAGATTAGTACGCCTTTAGTGTACTACCCGAGTGATTATCAATAGAGCAATTGATTATTGAATAAAGTCTTGACATGAAATATATCAGAACTCGATAAGAATTAATATAAAATATATCTAAAATACATGGAAATAATTTGTATATATGTTATGAAAATACATGTTGTGGAAAAACATGTGTGTATGAGAATCCAAATATTGATGAATTCATATATGTGTTTCTTGAAGTTTATATGAAATATGTGACTAACAAGGGTGATGAGAATGTGTGATAGGGCTTGTGAGATTAAATGGTTTGATTATGCCCCTTTATATTTATTTTGATGATGAATGGATGGTAAGTTTATTACTAAGTTATATGGACTTACTAAGCATTATATGCTCACTCCGTTTTATTTTTCCTTGTCTTATAGTAAATCGGAATGCTCGCTGGATTGGAAGCTTGGCGAAGATCATTCACACTATCCAATAGTTCATTCAGTGTATAAGGTAAAACAATTATGGTTATAATGGCATGTATCGACTAATTCGACTAAATCTTGTCTTGTAAATTGTGGTTTGAAACCTAGCTATTGGAATGGCTAGTGATGATTGGTTTGGTATATTTATGAAATTATGATATGGTGATTATGTACGTGTTACCATAGTCTTACTTTGAAAATTTACCAAAAATTGTGAAAATCGAATTAGAGGTTGAATAAAATATGAAATTAAATTTTATTGAGTCTAATTTTTCATAGAAGATACGATGTAAGCAATAGAGTTATAAATTATGAGATATAATAAATTTTATGAGATAAAGTTAGAATGATTTCGGGTTCCCTTATTCTGACTTTGAAAAATCATCAAAAATTGTAAAAAAGTAATTAGGGGTTCAAATTTATATGCTTAAATTTTTAATGAGTCTATTTTAAATAGAAGCAAACAGAAGCATCGTCCAAACCCCGTATTAAGAGATAATTAGTTTTTTGTAAAGAAAGGTCGAAGCTGTCAAACAACAAAATAGGGGTAAATTTGAAGATTTTACTGTACTTATTGGCTAAACCATAAATTTTAAAAATTTTATGGTAGAAGATATTTGAGTCTAGTTTCGAAAAAATCAAGCAGATCTTAATTTAGAATTCTGTAGCTCACGATATAAATAATTTAGTAACTATGACTCAAGTGAAGAGTTTTGCTATGAACAATAATTTACTCGAATTATCTGAAAATGTTTTGTAATTACCGGTAATGCTCCGTAACCCTATTCCTACGACGGATACGGATTGGAGTGTTACAGAAAAAGAAAAAGGTTGAATAATTGGGTGACCATTTGTAACATTTCATAGTTGGGTGTCCAAAAAATAAACTAATAATTGGGTGACTACCAATGTTGTTTACCCTTTATATTTCAAACTTTTTACTTTCTCAAAGACTAAAGTATTGTTTAATAAAAAAAAACTAAATGTTGAATTTTCATTATTAAATTTTATAGGTACTATATTTTTTGGTACCAAGAAAATTTTTAGTGAGACACATTGTAGGCCATAATTTATTTCCTTCAAGCTATAATGGCAACTCCATATAGGATCTGATTGGAACGGATAATTCTTGTAATTTTATTTTGTGAGCCCTAAGTGTGTTTTGTGTTGTCATATCCTCTTTGCTTTTTTAGAAAAGCTTGTTTTCTTTGACAATTCAAAATGTTAGCTTTCTGAATGAACTAATGGGATTTGCTTTCATTCCTTTAAAAATAACATCGTTTATCCAGATATTCGGTAAGATACATATCATCATAAACTTTATACCCTCAAATATTAGATTGCCCTAATAATCATATTAAGAATTTGCGTCGATGCCTTTCTTTCTAATAATTATATTCAAAATGAAACTTCTGATAGTTGAAAGATTTAGTTCCATTGATTTAATTCCTAAGCACAATCCCAACCAGATTACCCTAGAAAAATAACAAAACAAAAGATGCTCATACAATTCATCTCGTTGTCTACATAATTTGCACATTACGTCCTATCTATTGATTATGTTTTCTAAATCCTCCTTGTAAGGTAGTGCTTCCACACAAATTTTTCATAAAAAAGGCATGGTTTTATAAGGATTTTTCAACTTCCTAGTGATTTCTAATTTATTGTTGTCCACTCTTATAATGTGTTATGTCTTCCTCTTGTCATTTCATTGTGACTAGACATTTTGTAACATCCCGATTTTGGGCTTAGTCGGAACAGTGGTTTCGGGACCACAAATTCGATGAGGAAAATTTTATTTTTATTATATTTTTATGGTCTACGATTTCACGGAATGATTTCGTGAAAATTTCGCTTGAAGACGTTTGGGCACTCAATTTAGTAAAAGGACTAAATTGTAAAAAGTGCAAAAGTTGAGTTTTATATGTTAGAGGTGCTAATTATCATGAAATTTTAAATGGGAGGTCCTTAAATGATAATTAAACCATTGTATAACTTTTTGGACGAAAAATGACCTTGGTTGGGTAAAATTTGAAAGAATAGTAAAAAGAGCATTTTGGTCATTTAGGGGTAAAATGAATTAAAAGACAAATTTTAAACCCCAAATGTGTCCATTTCTTCTTGCTACAGAAGAATTTACCAAGAGCAGCCATGGTAAGGGTTTGGCCAAGCTTCCAAGCTTAATAGTAAGTGATTTCGAGCTCCGTTTTTAATGTTCTATGTATTTTTGAAATCTCGGTAACATGATTTGCTCATTTCTACCATTATTTTGAGTTAGAATTTATATTTTAAAATTTACCCATGAATTATATGCATGTATTGTGATGTTTAATGGTAGAATATGAAGCTTGAAATTGTATTAAACAACTTTTGCTAAGCGATTTTACGTAAAAATGAGTAAAACGACATAATCGATAAAAATACCTAATGTTCATAAGTACATGTTAGAGTGAGAATTTGATGTTTCCATAGAAGGAAAAAATGACCAGCATGTCATAAAACATAAGAAAATAGGAATAAATTTAATTTCTGAACCTTGGGGCAAAAGTGTAAATATGCAAAAGTTTAGTGTCAAAATGCAAATTTGTAAAAATATGATTTTTAGACCCATATGAA